>NC_090256.1:77251203-77284203 GCF_037325665.1 Littorina saxatilis | reverse complement strand
CCAGAGCTTTGTTGTGTTCTTTTTCCATATTCAGCCCTGCCGTCTTTTCTCCCAGCCTCTTCTCTTGCACTCTAGCTTTGTCTTCAGATGTTTTGCTTTGCTTTCTTGGAGTTTGATGTTGTTCTCCTGGCTAGGGTTCGTCTCTGCCTCTTCTCTCATTCTTGTGAGTGCATCGTGCGTCTTCTGCAGCTCATCGGACCAGTATGGGATGTAGTCCTTCCTCACTCCACGTGGGATGCTGTCCTTGGCTGCCTGGATTATGCTAGCATTGAACTCCTTTATCACGTTGTTGATGTTTCTCCCCTCTGTTTCTATGGCTCTGGTCAGCTCATTTGTTCGTATGTTGAACAGTCCCCACTTTGCCTTTTTGTAGTTCCATCTCCGGTGTTGTGGATGCTTAGATGCTGAGTCTCTACTGATGGTAAGGAGAACGGTGCGATGGTCGCTTCCACCCAGCTGTTCATCCACTTTTCTTGAGATGGTTTTGTGGATGTCATCCGTGCACAATGCCAGGTCGGGTGTTGTTGTTGAGTGCCAGCGGCACGAGTAGAAGGTAGACGGATCTGTGGGGTCGTTGACAAGGATCAGGTGGTTGTCGTCCTGCCAAGATTCAATGTCTTCTCCTCGCCTGTCTAGTGTTTTATATCCCCAACTCTGGGACTGGCTGTTGAAGTCTCCAGCGATGAGGAAGCCGCTGTCAGGGACCTGGATTGTGTCAAGCGACAGCATCTTGTCATTGGGGCAGTAGTAGTTGACGATGTTCATCTTGTTGGCATTGGTCGTTATCTTGACTTCTATTTACTCTGCTTCTTCCATGTATCTGTTGGTTTCACTGGCATTTATGTTGTTCCTGACCAGAGTCATCACTCCTTTCTTCCTCCCTTGTCGGTCACTCCTGAACACCTGGTACCCTCGGATCTTAAAGGGCTTCCCTTCTTGCAGGTGTGTTTCCTGAATGCAGCAGATGTTGATGCTGTTTTCATAGAGGAAGTGCTCTAATTCTTCCTTCTTATTGGATACCCCCTCTGCATTCCAATGCATGATGTTAATAGTGGGGTTGTCCTTGGCTCTGCTGTTTTTCCGGCCTGTCGCTTTCCTTTCTCGTCCCCTGGCTCCACAAGACGAGATGAAGGGACCTCCAGTAGCTGAGGGTGGACTCCTTTGAGGCGCGGAGCCCGGCGCTGCACCTGCCTGGTGGATCCTCACAGGGCGAGCACCATTACTGTCAATTCTGTCTCCAAGTGTCATAATGGCAGTTGATGCGTAGTGTTGTGGTTTGTTGGAGTGCGCCGTGCGGCCCAACACATACGTCTTCAGCACTCGAGGTTTCTGTCAGGGTTACCTCACCCTTAGCTCATGGCCCAAGGACCTGCCCTGTGAGCACAAGGTTGGTCCATATTAGTCTGGCCTCTACCTTTCGACCTGTCCAGCTTGGGAAGCCCTTCCAGGAGTTTACACTCCCGCTGGCATAGCTCTTAGGGTCACCGAGACACGCAAACCACCACACCACGTTAAGGAATGGACCATGTGGTGGATTGCACTCCTATTTTTCGACTGTCACGCTCACAGAACAAAACATAGGACGCGCCGCTTGATACTAACTGTAGTTATGTAGGGTTTCTCCCCCCAAATCTCAAAGTGCACTGTATGCAGATTTCCAGAAACTCTACATTAGTCGAGTTTCTATACTGTACTTCAGTAGAGTTTCCCCGCGCCGTTCGATATTTAACTGTACTGAAGTAGACTCTTTTTTTTTTGGGGGGGGGGGGGGACCTACAAAAGTAAAATTAGTATCAGACGGCGCGTCATAGATACCGGTTAGCCAGGAATGCAGTGAAACAGGACAGGTGTGAAAGACGTGCACCCAGCACACCTGCCCAACCAGAGAGGACATTGTCGTGCATCTTTGAGGCTTCCCCGGCTTGATATTTACGCAAATGTGACCCTCCACCACGAAATGAGTCGCATGTCACCTCGCGAGGTTCTGCGCAAGGCTTAATAAAATCCGGGGAGTGTCTGGTAACAGTGTGAGGGTCACCTTAGTCACAGGCTTATAACAGTTTTCGCTCTTTTCTAAAACGGTTTTCACCACTGGATAGAGCATAAAAAACTATTTAGCAAAGAGTAAAAATATGAAAATCATGCAAAGGTGACATGCGACTCATTCCGTGGTGGAGGTCACAAATTTGGTCACAGAACTTCCACCTGGGTAGAACAAAGACTACTATATGTATACTTAACCTTTAGAACACAATATGATACTAATCCGCTACTACAACTTTTGTTCTTAAGCACTATAGAAAAATGTTTTTATTGTTTTAGATGATAAAAAAAAAACAACGTTCATTATTGGCCCCTCAGTTCGACTTCACACAGGATCAGACGAAATTTAAGGACGTTGCAGATTTACTTTTGGAGAGACAGGGTAAGGCGTGGTTTCGGCGACTGACGTTTCCAAAAGCCTATTGCACGCCCCGCGTATATCTTGTAGTTCCTACAATCAAAAAAGAAAAGAAAAAAGATTGAAAAGAACATGAGAGCATAATTATTTGTGTACATACTTAACAAGATTAATAAAAACATAAGAGGATCATCATTTGTGTAAATACTTCACAAGACTGACAAGAACATAAGAGCATACTTATTTTTGTGCAACCTTTACGTGAATGATAAGAACATAAGAGTATACTTATTTGTGTACAAACTTTACATGAATGATAAGGACATAAGAGAATTGTTTTGCACATACTATATACTGTGTTAATACTATATACTGTGTTAATGGTTCCTGAAAAATTCATGTACCACGCTGGCTGTTTATTTATAGATATTTTGTAATATTGTGTTCTACTTGGTGCTTACAAGGAAGGTTATGAAGCGTTCAATTGCATTGTTTACACTTTTTCCGGTGTAAGTTTTTTTGTTTTCAGTCTCTGAACTGTTTTGGTTCGTATGTCACAAGTCACTCATATCTAAACGAACTGAATTATCACTCATAATGATAATAATAATAAACATTCTTCTGTAGCACGGTTCAGTGCCAGATAACAGTCTCACGGCTCATGGTCCATACGCTTATCCAATGACATTTATTGCAGAACCTATCAGCAAAACACTAACATTTGTATGTACCCATTGACACATAGTTGCACATTCACCAACGCTAATTCATTAACATCAACACATATATGTTAATACATAAAACATGTACCGAAGAAGAAAGCCATACATGTACCCTGGAAAAGGCATTTGGGCAAATCGCTCACCCTTCTCTGTCTGTCTGTCTGTCTGTCTGTCTGTCCCTATCTCTTGGTTTCGCTTTTCCCCCTCTCAGATTAGAACTCTCTCTCTCTCTCTCCATCTCTCTCTCTCTCTCTCTCTCTCTCATCTCTCTCTCTCTCTCTCTGTCAATGGGCATGGCATTTACAGCTTTGTTGCGTCAGTGCAATCTACTCTATAATTCTTAAATCTTGTATCCAATGTATTGTATGTAAATTGATGATATGTTCTTACTTTCATTTATTATAATCATGCAGCAGTAGTTTTCTTTACTTGCTTATTCTTTAGCAATTTTAGACTAGTCCCTCTTTAGGGCGAGGGCCAGATGTAAAAAAGCAGATCACTGCTTACTCTATTACCCTCGTAAAATAAAGAATTGTTCTTGTTCTTGTTCTTGTTCTTGTTCTCTCTCTCTCTTTCTCTGTCTCTCTCTCTGCCTCTCTCTCTTTCTCTGTCTCTCTCTCTGCCTCTCTCTCAGTCTCTCTCGGTCTCTCTGTGTCTATCTCTCTCTCTCTGTCTCTCTGTCTCTCTCTCTCTCTCTCTCTCTGTCTCTCTCTCTCTCTCGCGCTCTCTCTGTGTCTCTCTGCGTCTCTCTCTCTCTCTCTCCTCCCCTCTGTCTCTGTCTGTCTGTCTGTCTCTTTCTCTACTAATCCACTCACACTCCTCCCCCCTCCCCCACAAGTTTGCTAGTCAAGACTGCAAGGTTGGTGTGAAATTCACCATCCTTTTCTATTACCACTTTCGAGTAATGAAACATTTTGTGTCAAATATTAGCCCACACTACCGTTGAAAGTCGCCGTCATAGGTTCTAAATTTAAACGTTCTCGCTCTGCCATTACTCTTCCAGATCTATGACCTACTGTTTTGAAAGTATCCAACTCGAGCCTGACGTTTAGCTCAAGCATTCCTTTGTCAAGGTAGTTAAAACGTTGACCAAGGGCGCCGATTGTCTGATCAAGGGCAGTAACTCGTTGATCCAATTTTCGATCAAGCGAGTTTAGTTTCCCATCGATTGAGTCGATCATGCCTTTCATTTGGGCCAAGTGGACCAGGACGTCAATCTGAAGAAAAAAACAGGTCGCGTGAAGCGATATTAACACATTTAGTCAAGATCAAGACCACAAACCACACATCGTCGAGACTACATTCAGATAGTCTCGGCTAACCATACCGACGACTGAGACAGGTCATGTTCGCCGCTGCGAACCACGCGTCTGTTGTACTTACTGACCCTATTTTCTTTCATTCTGAGCAAATGTTTAGAGTAAACATAACATATCTACTGTATTTTTGAATCCAGGAGAAGATGAGAAATACAATGCAATCATTTTTTAATCTGTTTCTGAAAATTCGTTTTTTTAACAACTTTAATGAGCTAACTAATTAACTAATTTTTAATCATCCAAGCTGAAATGCAATCCCATAGTCCAGACTTCGTCGAAGATTGCTTAATCCAAATTTCAATCAATTTGGTTGAAAAAATGAGGGTGTGACAGTGCCGACTCAACTTTTACAAAAAGCCGGATATGACGTCATCAAAGACATATATCGAACAAGTCGCGTAAGGCGAAAATACAACATTTAGTCAAGCTCAGTCGAACTCACAGAATGAAACTGAACGCACTGCATTTTTTCAGCAAGACCGTAGATCACCGTATACTCGTAGCATCGTCAGTCCACCGCTCATGGCAAAGGCAGTGAAATTGACAAGAAGAGCGGGGTAGTAGTTGCGCTGAGAAGGATAGGACGATTTTCTGTACCTCTCTTCGTTTTAACTTTCTGAGCGTGTTTTTAATCCAAACATATCATATATGTTTTTGGAATCAGGAACCGACAAGAAATAAGATGAAAGTGTTTTTAAATTGATTTTAAGAATTTAATTTTGATAATAATTTTTATATATTTAATTTTCAGAGCTTGTTTTTAATCCAAATATAACATACTTATATGTTTTTGGAATCAGAAAATGATGGAGAATAAGATGAACGTAAATTTGAATCGTTTTATAAAAAAGTTTTTTTTTTTTTTACAATATTTAGATTTTTAATGACCAAAGTCATTAATTAATTTGTAAGCCTTCAAGCTGAAATGCAATACCAAAGTCCAAGGCTTCGTCGAAGATTACTTGACCAAAATTTCAACCAACTTGGTTGAAAAATGAGAGCTTGACAGTGCCGCCTCAACTTTCACGAAAAGCCGATATGACGTCATCAAAGACATTTATCCAAAAAAATGAAAAAAATGATCGGGGATATCAATCCCAGGAACTCTCATGTAAAATTTCATAAAGATCGGTGCAGTAGTATGGTCTGAATCGCTCTACACGCACGCACACACGCACGCACGCACACACACACACACACACACACACACACACACACACACACACACACACACACACACACACACACACACACACACACATACACATACACCACGACCCTCGTTTCGATTCCCCCTCTATGTTAAAACATTTAGTCAAAACTTGACTAAATGTAAACAAGTCGCGTAAGGCGAAAATACAATATTTAGTCAAGTAGCTGTCGAACTCACAGAATGAAACTGAACGCAACGCAACGCAGCAAGACCGTATACTCGTAGCATCGTCACTCCACCGCCCGTGGCAAAGGCAGTGCCCGTGGAATTGACAAGAAGAGCGAGGTATTCGTTGCGCTGAGAAGGATAGCACGCTTTTCTGTACCTCTCTTCGTTTTAACTTTCTGAGCGTGTTTTTAATCCAAACATATCATATCTATATATTTTTGGAATCAGGAACCGACATGGAATAAGATGAAAGTGTTTTTAAATTGATTTCGAAAAAAAAATTTGATAATAATTTTTATATATTTAATTTTCAGAGCTTGTTTTTAATCCGAATATAACATATTTATATGTTTTTGGAATCAGAAAATGATGGAGAATAAGATAAACGTAAATTTGGATCGTTTTATAAATTTTTATTTTTTTTTACAATTTTCAGATTTTTAATGACCAAAGTCATTAATTAATTTTTAAGCCACCAAGCTGAAATGCAATACCTAAGTCCGGGCTTTGTCGAAGATTACTTGACCAAAATTTGAACCAATTTGGTTGAAAAATGAGGGCGTGACAGTGCCGCCTCAACTTTCACGAAAAGCCGGATATGACGTCATCAAAGACATTTATCAAAAAAATGAAAAAAACGTTCGGGGATTTCATACCCAGGAACTCTCATGTCAAATTTCATAAAGATCGGTCCAGTAGTTTAGTCTGAATCGCTCTACACACACACACACACACACACACACACACGCACACACGCACACACGCACACACGCACATACACCACGACCCTCGTTTCGATTCCCCCTCGATGTTAAAATATTTAGTCAAAACTTGACTAAATATAAAAACGAAAAACATTCTGGGGATATCATACCCAGGAACTCTGTGTGAAGTTTCATGAAGATCGGTTCAGTAGTTTTCTCGGAACAGCTTAACACACACACACACACACACACACACACACACACACACACACACACACACACACGCACGCACGCACACACACACACACACACACACACACACACACACACACACACACACATACATACATACACACACACAACACGACCCTCGTCTCGATTCCCCGTCCATGTTAACACATTTAGTCAAAACTTGACTAAATGTAAAAAAACGCTTAAAGAGACATCAAAACATTAAATCAATATTTTGTCATAAAACACTGACACTGAACTTTAATCAAAATAATTATGTTGTCATAAAAAGATTGACATTGAATAATTTGTTTCATATATCACCACCATTTCTAGTAAGTCCTCGACCGAGACAGTGCTAGCTCAGTGGTTTGTTTGTTTGTTTGCTTAACGCCCAGCCGACCACGAAGGGCCATATCAGGGCGGTGCTGCTTTGACATATAACGTGCGCCACACACAAGACAGAAGCCGCAGCACAGGCTTCATGTCTCACCCAGTCACATTATTCTGACACCGGACCAACCAGTCCTAGCACTAACCCCATAATGCCAGACGCCAGGCGGAGCAGCCACTAGATTGCCAATTTTAAAGTCTTAGGTATGACCCGGCCGGGGTTCGAACCCACGACCTCCCGATCACGGGGCGGACGCCTTACCACCAGTGGTGTTTTTGGCTGAGTGAACCTGATTTGCATAAAACAGATTCTCTGCAAGCTGGGTAGCTTATATTTTCAATTAAAACATAGCGCATAGACCGGACTAAGTAAAAAATGCTTGATCAAAGTTTCAATCGCTTTGTTTAAAAAACAATAACAAGATAACAATAACAATTTACTCACCAGTACGAAACACACGGACAAATAATCGAACCGGATTTAATTTTATTGTTTTATTAAAATTGAATTAATTTCGTTCCTATTCTTTTAAAAAACAATGTCAATCTTTGTTGCGTACTCAACAGGCAAAGGGGTATACTTACCATGTCATCATTTCTCAGATTTGTGATGCTATTTTCTTTAGGGTAAAAACTCGCACACACATTGCTCTCTGAAATCAGCAGTAGCACAACGATCCTCACAAAACTATCACACCAAAACATGGTGATACTCGTGTTAATACTTCAGTCAACTTGCATCAGATTTGCATCTATGTCGAGATGCTTGTAGTAAGAGATTCTAGACCGTAAGCACAGAACTGTGTTTCATGAAAACATGGTGATAGTCGTGTTAATACTTCAGTCGATTTGCAGCAGATTTGCATCTGGGTGCGTCTCAGAAACTGATCCTTTTGTGTGTGCCATAATCAAATTAGCCCACAATTGAAACATACTGAATTTTAAATCATGATATTGGTATTTTTGAGAAGTAAAATGAATAAAGAAATAGTACAAACAAAACTGAGTATTTTGCATGATTATTATGAAGGTTGTTTTGCGAAAAAAATGATTAAATGCGTGAAAAATGGAGGTCTGATCTGTGACATGAACCATCAACTAGTTTTGTACCTCACTACAAGAATCGTTTAGAATGTCCAAGGACTGCTATTTTTGTTATGTGTGTTTGGTTTAAGTGTACTTGACAGTTGAAATGTTATTTTGTCCACAGAATTGTTTTTTTAAACGAAATTAATCGCTTGAAAGTTTGCCATCACTGTCGTAACATAGGTTTCCACACGCGTGCAACAGCAACAAGTCCTAAATTTGAACTTTAGAATTTGCATATTCATCTTCAACACGATCTTGACATGAAAGGGCATAGAAACTCGCTAAGTTAAATGTTATTTAAGTATTATTTTCTCAAAATTGCATCTGCAAACTAAGTTGAAAGTTGCGCAATATGACATGCTTCTTCAAAATTCCGTTACGATGGTGAACGGTTTTGCAAATAATGTTCAGAGTTTTGAAGAAAGATTAGAACTATTTTGCGCGTAGTGACTTAGAGGTGCGGGTGACTACGCATGCGCAGTTACAGAGAGAAATAGTTCAGGTTCCAGCAGCGAAGAAAGATTTCGAGAATGTTTCCGAAGTCTGTGATTTTGTTACGACAGTGATCAACACCCAAGGTTCTTAAGAAAAGGTGAGTTTTTGCTGCTATGATATTCTATGAAGTGAAAAATTAGGCTAAACATTTGTTAATAATAGTTTTTCTTTCGATTTCACGTAGTCAAAACTTGACTAAATGTTTTAACATAGAGGGGGAATCGAAACGAGGGTCGTGGTGTATGTGTGTGTATGTGTCTGTTTGTCTGTGCGTGTGTGTGTGTAGAGCGATTCAGACTAAACTACTTGACCGATCTTTATGAAATTTGACATGAGAGTTCCTGGGTATGATATCCCCGGACGTTTTTTTCTTTTTTTCGACAAATACTTTTGATGACGTCATATCCGGCTTTTTGTAAAAGTTGAGGCGGCACTGTCACACCCTCATTTTTCAATTAAATTGATTGAAATTTGTGTAAAGCAATCTTCGACGAAGGCCAAACTTCGGTATTGCATTTCAGCTTGGTGGCTTAAAAATTAATTAATGACTTTGGCCATTAAAAATCTGAAAATTGTAATAATTTTTTTTTATATATAAAACGATCCACATTTACGTTTATCTTATTTTACATCATTTCCTGATTCCAAAAACATATAAATATGTTATATTTGGATTAAAAACAAGCTCTGAAAATTAAAAATATAAAAAAATTATGATCAAAATTAAATTTCCGAAATCCATTTAAAGGAACGGTAAGTGTCAATGTTTTCTTTAATTGTAAAAGTTGTATGTTCAATGGAATGGTAAGTCTGAACAAAATAATTACTTTATTTTGTTTTTAGCCAGTGAATGTGGATGCATCAAAATCTTGATAGACATTAAACAAATTCATGTTAGTGAAACTAGTACACATATTGCATCAATCTTTAGTTGAAATCGCAGGTACTTGCATGTTTCAGGTGCAAGAGATTCGACCTGATGAACTGGTGGTAACGTTCCTTCGAAGGAAACCGGAGGGGAACTACTATTGCTTTCCAGGGATCGATGATATTTCCTTAGTCCCTACATCTGATGCAACCATGATTCGTGACCCCACCTTCAATGCCAGGGGGCATTATTTCTTTTAAAATAAATTAATTAACTGCAAGTGGCAACTGTTCTATATGTAACCAATGCCTTTGGTTTATTGTCTTAACAATTGAATGAACCACTTTTAAACATTTGCATTCTTCATGTCAAACCTTATAATACATGTCTGGTTGTTCGTTTCCGAGTTACGTCGGTGATGAACTTTTCATTAATGTTTCTCTTTTTTGGGGCAAAGTTTGCTTGATTTTGTCCAGCTTTTTTTCTTTCTGTTCCTGTTTTAGTGTTTGGCATTTTACCTAAGAAGAATCTGGTTGCAAAATCAGCTTCATTTAGTAAAGTTTGTGGGAAAAAGCATAACCGTTTCTTTGTTACAAAAGTGATGTTTTCATGTTACATCGGTGACCATTTTGCATTCTTTTGGGATAACTTTCTAACATTTTGTCTTGGAGCAACAAATCTTTGTATATATGCTATTGTGAAGGTTAAATGTCAATAAGACTGAATGAATGCCATGTATCAACATGTTCTGATCAGGATATCATTAATTAATTTTCATTTTTGTATTGAAATTTTGACGAATGCATGGAACTTTGAAAAAAACATTATTTTGTTGTTTGCATGTAGTCATTTCATATTGAACTCTATAATGGCTTGTGATTCAACAATAATAACTGAATAAAAGTCGTTTTCAGCCTTATAAATGCAGTTTTTTTGTCTTTTGTTGTTTCCATGTTACACGGGTGATTTTGCACACATGGTCCAAATAATGCTCAATATATGGCAAACTAAAGGCAATGTTATATTTTTTCTTGTTTTCTTCCCTGAGAAGTGTGTAAATAGTATTATCAACGTTTTCTGGGAAGATTTTACTTTTGGTGATAATGTCACAAACAGAGGACGAGATTCTGAGACGCACCCATCTATGTAGTACGAGATTCTAGACCATATACACACACAGAATTTTTGTTGTGCCTCTGTGCGAGAACGTTTGAAAGCATACACTTTTGCAGCTCTGTTTCTGCACAGCCTGATGCACATATATGTATGTAGTTGCCCACTGGCAATGGCAAGAGAAGGTTATACATTAAGTATAATTGTAATTCAATCAAGTTGGCGTTTTACTGAAACAGATCCTGTGATTGGTCAGAATGCCCCAACCCATTAAAAATTACCGGTCATTTATTCTTTCTTTCTTTCTTTATTTGGTGTTTAACGTCGTTTTCAACCACGAAGGTTATATCGCGACGAGGGAAAGGGGGGAGATGGGATAGGGGAAAGGGGGGGGGGAGATGGGATAGAGCCACTTGTTAATTGTTTCTTGTTCACAAAAGCACTAATCAAAAAATTGCTCCAGGGGCTTGCAACGTAGGAGAATGCAAGTTTCCAGTACAAAGGACTAAACATTTCTTACATACTGCTTGACTAAAATCTTTACAAACATTGACTATATTCTATACAAGAACCACTTAACAAGGGTAAAAGGAGAAACAGAATCCGCCAGTCGCCTCATACGACATGCGGGGTGCAGAGAAAATAAGGATGTGGAAAAGAAGACTTTTGGTAAGTGAAATAAAGGTGATGGATCCAGTCAGGTAGAAATAAGACAACAAGAAAAGAATTGGAAAACTGCAGGGAATAGTAGGGAGAGTTTTCTTGGAAGGAAATATAGGTGAAAGGACTGGTAAGGCAGAAATAAGACAAAAGAAGAGAAGAAACAGAACCGTTAGTCGCCTCTTACGACATGCTGGGTAGCATCGGGTAAATTCTTTCTAGTCCCAACACACATACACACACATAAGCGCGCACGCACACACACACACACACACACACACACACACACACACACACACACACACACACACACAAGTAACCAATGAAGCATTTTTATTTCTTATGGCAGCACTTTTCAGGAACATCATACATGAGCATTTGTTTAAATGATTGTTTCTCTTGTTTTCATATAGTGCCACGAATGAACTAACGCTTTCTAGGAATGTCAATTATGAAAAAGCAAGCAGCCGCCGCACAGCCACAGCCAGCAGCGATCCACAGAGGGATGGACACCAGTCGGGTGACCTCCTCTAGAGGCCCCAGGCAGGGGAAGATGGTGATCAAGGCTAAGCTGCTCATGGCAGACACGATCGACATGCCAAGGCCCACACGCGCTGAGCCTTCTCGTGAGTCTTTCTCCACCTGCAGAATAAGACAAGGAAAACAGTTATCTCTAGATACGATGACCTGACTATGAGAAGAATTAACACACACACGCACACGCACACACACGCACACACACACACACACCCACACACACACATACACACACACACACACACACACACACACACACACACACGCAACAACAACAACAATTGGGAAGGATTTATCTAGAAATGATCGTCTGAAAAGCGTTGACAATACTGGACACGAACACACACACCTTCCTCTTTTGACAAACTAGCGGATTGTGTCCCTCCCAATACATTGCTCTAATTGGTTGATTTATCGCGTCAAGCGTCAACAAAAGGATGAATTCTATACTCATGCGTCATGCCGCGCGGCCGACCCATTATGTTTCCTCGAGACACGCCACCATTTTGTATTGCGCCACAAAAAGACTTATTGTGGGCCATCACTATTCGCCAACACATGCTCGCGCAATTAAGAACTGGCTTTCAAAACCCAACACCCCTCCGTTATTAGCGGTATGCATCTAACGTTTTGAATTAATCAAGGAAATAAAAAGGGGGGGGGGGGGGATTCTGTTCGTCAACACATACTTGCACTATTAACAATTGGCTTTTAAAAAAAAACCACAGCTCTGTAATTGGCGGAATGCAATTACCATAAAAGCGACGTTACACAAAGACAAACTTATACCTCGGCCTGCATGACGTCATTGATGACGGCAAACGGGGTGACGTGGGTGCACACGCGCTGAGTTCCAGCCACAGCCATGGACCAGAAGAAGGCATCCACTCTTGCTGTCAGTATCATCAACACTAGGGACCCACTCATTGCAAGCTGGATCAGCAAGAACTCTGCCTTGTAGCCTGCAAAGGAACACCAAGGACCATTTTGAAAACTGTGGTGAGTCAGTGATCTACATAGCAGACAAAGATAAGTTAGAGTTGTGTGGACACAGCCCCATGACACCGAAACTAAAAACAAGTCGCGTAAGGCGAAAATACAACATTTAGTCAAGTAGCTGTCGAACTCACAGAATGAAACTGAACGCAATGCAACGCAGCAAGACCGTATACTCGTAGCATCGTCAGTCCACCGCTCATGGCAAAGGCAGTGAAAGTGACAAGAAGACAAGTACTTGCGCTGATAAGGATAGCACGCTTTTCTGTACCTCTCTTCGTTTTAACTTTCTAAACGTGTTTTTAATCCAAACATATCATATATATATATGTTTTGGGAATCAGGAACCGATAAAGAATAAGATGAAAGTGTTTTTAAATTGATTTCGAAAATTTAATTTTGATCATAATTTTTATATTTTAAAATTTCAGAGCTTGTTTTTAATCCAAATATAATATATTTATATGTTTTTGGAATCAGAAAATGATGGAGAATAAGATAAACGTAAATTTGGATCGTTTTATAAAGATGTTTTTTTAAATTTTCAGATTTTTTTAATGACCAAAGTCATTAATTAATTTTTAAGCCACCACGCTGAAATGCAATACTGAAGTCCGGGCTTTGTCGAAGATTACTTGACTAAAATTTCAACCAATGTGGTTGAAAAATGAGAGCGTGACATTGCCGCCTCAACTTTCACGAAAAGCCGGATATGACGTCATCAAAGACATTTATCAAAAAAATGGAAAAAAAAAACGTCTGGGGATATCATACCCAGAAACTTTTATGTCAAATTTCATAAAGATCGGTCCAGTAGTTTAGTCTGAATTGCTCTACACATACACACACACACACACACACACACGCACAGACACACACACACAGACACACACACACACACACACACACCACGACCCTCGTCTCGATTCCCCCTCTAGGTTAAAACATTTAGTCAAAACTTGACTAAATGTAAAAAGCAAGTCGCGTGAAGCGATATCAAAACATTTAGCTAATCTTTCGGCCTGAAACTAAAAGATCCACACTGCAAACCAGTAATCACCGAGACTACATGTAGTAGTAAGGCTTGGCTAGCGCAAACCCGAAGACCGTGACGGATTGCGCTAATCTTAGTACCTACACGTTGCATGCACCGATTTTCTTGAGAACATTTTCAGAGTAAACATATTATATCTATACATATATATATACATATATAATACTAGAGGAATACCCGGCTTCGCCGGTTTTTATCCACCAGTTTGTGCCCGGGGTCCACCTGAATATGCCCACCAAATTTGATGCAGAATATTTACGATATCACAAACAGAACTCTACAATCCACAGGTGTTGCTTTGCGAGCTATAAAGAGCTATAAATATCTCACAACTTCTAAGGCGCACAACTCGGCAGAGTCTGCTGTGAAGGGCGGCGGTAGTCTCCCTGTCACACCCGCCCCATGAACCGAACCATGGATCCTCCAAGCTTAGGTCCCTCCCAGATTCGTGGAATGGGAACAGCACGAAAATGATTCAGTGACCATAATGCCATTCATGATCATATCATGTCAAGTCCCATTCATGTTGACGACGCCGAATGTAATCGAGTGCCGAAACACCATAATCACCTTTGGAGGCGAAGTCCACTCACACAGGAAGGAGACATTTAGAGCTTATCTCTAAGCCCTTTTTAGTCTGTTAAGGCTTCTCAGAGGAAGGTCAGAACATACCGACAAATGATGATAAAATCGTTTATTTAACGTCACTCTGTAAAAACATTGGCGACATTTGTTTTGGATTAAGAACACACACAGGCACGCACACAACCTTTCCCTTTACGTACAGTGGTTCACCACCCTCCCACCCCCCGCACACTCTCGCTCATCTAATTAAAAATGGTATTAAGAGATACTTGGATATAGAATGGTATTCTTAAAAGTTCTGATAAAAAAAAATATATAGTAGCTGTATGAGAAGCAATGGCGTCAGCCGCAGCAAAGTCTCTTCATATCCAGGGACCAAGTGGGTGCGTGTGCATAAGTCCAGCGATAAGTTTGGGACCTTGCCACCCAAGGTCTTTATCAAAACTTAAAAGATAGCTTAATTTTTCCTTTGAGGTATTTGGCAGGATATTTCTATTTGAGTTTATAAACTGAGTCAGGGGTTGAAAGTGGCATGAGTTCAAATCACACTCCAAAGTCAAATGAGCAATGGTGAGGTCGGATTGACAGGTGCATTTAAGCTCCAGAAATTGTTAGTTCCCAGCTTCTGCCCTTAGGCGGTTAATCCTTTTTATTACACGTGGGCATGCATTATAGGTGTTCATCTGTTTTGATGGGGCTTCCCGAATGAGCCAGCCAGAGCTTATAGCCGTGTGCATATATTTGTTCCTCCATTCTCTCCAGAGAAGAGAGTCTGTAAGGCTACTGATCTCAGAAGCAGACAATGGCAGGTCTACCTTCTTTAGCGGCTTTGTCTGCTTTCTCGTTGCCAGGCACGTTCACGTGTGCTGGACACTAGACCAGGTTAATCTCGCTTCCTTTTTTATAATTTTATTTGCCAGCTCCTTTATGGCAATGACAAGATCATGTCTTTTTGATCTTTTGTTAGATCTTAATGCTTCAATGGCTGCTTTGGAGTCAGAGAATATAGCTATCTTTTGAGGAGGAGTGTTCTTGAGATTGAGATGAACAAACGACATGCAGATGGCAAGGAGCTCACCTGAGAAGATCGAGTTTCTGTTGCACAGTTTAAATTTCCCAGTCAGGTCATCGCTGGGGATTACAAAAGCTGCGCCAGCCTTCTTGCCATCCAACACTGACCCGTCTGTGTAAACATGAACATGGCCTTTGTATACAGTATCAATGTGCTCAAGGGCTTGTATCCTGAGTAATAACTGATCATCCTTTGTAGCTGTGCAATATTCTGTGTCAAAATTCATTTCTTTCATTGTCCATGAGGGATCACGAGATATGCATATGGGGTTTTGGGCCACATCATTTGGGTCGACACTGATTTCACTAAAGAGTGAAGCATTGAGAATTGAGCCAGTGAGGTAAAAGTAGTGCCAAAGTCGGCCTTTTTGTTTTGGACATGATTGTAATGCGGTTGTAGCTCCTCTTTTGTTGAGTTTTGCACTGTGTTGGCTCGAACATTGTAATCCGCGCAGCACTTACGTCGCCACATGTCAAGAGGGAGGAATCCTGCTTGGTGGTATACAATGGCCTGCTTTGAATGCCTTGGGTGTCCGAGGGCAAGCCGAAGGGCACGACATTCCGCTGACTGTAGCTTATCAAGCCATTTTCGAGCCGACGAGAAGTAGGCCTCCTGTCCATATGATAGTCTTGATCTTATAAGAGCTCTGGTGATGTTTGTTAGAATAACTGGGCACTTTGCCCATGGTTGGGCAGCCAGTATTTTAAGAAGGTTGATGATCTTATTTGCTTTGCTTAAAAGATACTTTAAGTGAGCAGTCCATAGTCCATTTGAGGTGAAAAGTACGCCCAGATATTTCACCTGCTGACTGGGTGAGACAACAGATTTATCTAGTGAGAACTGTATCTTTTCTCGATCTTCCAGTTTTCGGTTTGTAAAGGCAACGAATACAGTTTTCTCGGCAGAGAGAGTGAAGCCATTCTCCCGCATATAGTTCGCAATGTTATTTATAGCTGTTTGCCACTCTTTAGAGAGTTTGTGTTCTGTTTTATAGGTTTTGTTTTGATACTCTTTGCATAGAGCAAAATCATCCGCATAAAGCGTCAGTTCGGCTCCACGTGTTTTAACTGTCGATATGTCATGCAGCATAATGCTAAAAAGCAGTGGTGCTATTACTGAGCCCTGTGGCACTCCCATGTCAACTTTGCGAGTGGATGATTTGGCACCTTTATAATCAGTTTGAAAGGATCTGTTCAGTAGAAAGCTTTTTATGTATTGAAACATATTACCACTGATGCCTAATTGCTTCAATTTGAACAACAATCGTTGGTGCCATACTGTATCGTAGGCTTTTTTGATGTCAAAAAAGACAGCAAAGAGAGACTTCTTGCGTGAGAGAGCTTTCTTAATTTTGGAGGACAGTTTTACAATGTGATCCGAGACACCCCTGCCTCGACGGAAACCGGCTTGACACAGGGGTATTACCTTTTTTCTTTCCATTTCATCTTCTAGTCTGGATTTTAGTATTCTTTCATAGATTTTGCTCAGATGGGAGGTCAGAGATATAGGGCGCCAGCTGGAAGGGTCAGCTCTTGGTTTTCCAGGCTTTAAAATGGGGATCACAACCGCCTCTTTCCAAGCTGTGGGAATCAGGCCAGACTTCCAGCATGTTGAATAAAAATCCAGTAAAAGATTTAATCCTTGGTTTGGTAAATGTTGTATGACCTGATAGTTTATTGGATCAGAACCACAGGCGGATCGGACTTTTGTCACCGATGCTATAGCCGTTTTCAGTTCTTAAATGGATAAGGGAGCATTTATTTTTAAGGAAGGGTTGAGTTCTGGGTCGTTTAAGTCATGTTTATCCTCCCACTTCTTACGGAAGAGTTCCTGCTCACATAACAGTTTATCTGTTTGGCTTGCTGCTGCAAAAATATCTGCAAACAGTTCTGCTTTTTCAGGAAGGCTTTCATATTTTTTTCCTTCGTGCATAAGAGGACGTTCAGCCTGCTTGTGTCTGCATTTGAATTTCCTTATTTTGGTCCACATTTTTCCAGCATCTCTGTAATCGCTCACTTTGCTGGACATGTTTTCAAAATATTCTTTTTTTGCTTTGTCTATAATTTTGTCACATTGTTCTTCAGTTGATTTCATATTGTTGTGGTTTTGTGCAGACCTGAAGCGATCATACTTCTCTTTTGCAGTTCTTTTTAACCTGATGGCTGTTCTGCATTCTTCTGTCCACCATGGGCTCTGATCAGTTCTGCTGGGTCCGCTAAAAGGTTTTGTTTTGGGGATTGACAATTCCATTGCATTCAGCAGGTTTGATCTTAGCTGTTTATATTTGTTGTCGATACTTTCTTGGGACTCTGGATTGCCATCCAAGAGGGTATGTGCATCTGCAGACTTAGTGACAGTGTCCTTGAAAACTGCCCAGTCTGCCTTTTTATAATTGTATTTTAAGACTTTTGGACCTGGCTCTGTGTGTGGAAAACAGCCAGACCACATCACAAACAGAACTCTAGAATCCACAGGTGTTTTCCACACACACACACAAACACACACACACACACAGAAGCCGTATATATATATCGTATAAATATATAGAGATAGATGACAGTGTGGCTAAAAATTTATTCGACCTTTGCACTTTTACAGTGAGGACAACTTACGGCTGCATGGAAAGCGTTCTGGACACTACGGTGACCTTCTAAAAATAGTAATGTCGGAACGGGAATATCCGAAGCTGCTTCTCGAAGCCATACGAAGGAAGGGAGGTAAACGCTGAAAACATGGAGAAGATAAGGAAGAGTTATGGTAGTTGATCCCGAAACAAAATCGGTTTGCGCTGCGCGCTGAGAGCACGTATTGAAATATCTCATCGACCAGATTTTGTCCGGTGTGTATCAGAATATGGACACCAAATTTGAAGCAGATCCATCGAGAACTTTGGCCGTGCATGGCGAATACACACACAGACACAAGTCGTATATAATATATATATATATATATATATATATATATATATATATATATATATATATATATCCCATGACCTCCCTTCTTTGTCTCTGTTACTTCTTGACTTACTTGACTTATTCCTGTAGACTCCCTGTGGAGCAAAAAAACAACCTGCTACAGAAACCGCAACTCTGTTACTTCAGTATGGGTATATATGTTGTATTTTTATAGCTCAATAAATACATCATCGACTCCCAAAAATATATGATAGTGCAGATTCCGATTTGGGCAAAGGACTACTTTCCTCCCGACCTTTGACCTTGCGCAAAACAAATAGATTGTAATACACTCTTAAGGCTGGAGTATACACCTGAGGCCATATTTCAAAGTGGTTAGGCAGTTTTAAAGGTTTCTTTTTATGTTAGTTCAATGTTTGATTTATCAGGAAATAACAAAATGAATAGTGCTTGTCGCGCAAAATTTTTAGATAACGACTGAAGTTTGAGCATAGGTATGAGATTTTTTCACGCAAAACCTACTGAAGAAATTGTGATATTGTATTGTGAATATGTAAACAAAAAAACAATTGGATGATCACAAACTGAAGAAGAGAAATAGGGAAGCAAAATAGAACATCAAACATAGTGATTTTACAGGTGAATTTGGAAAAAAACCCTTATGTATCCATTTTTGAAGCCCAATTTGAAGCATGGAACACAGTCAAACATAAATTAAAAGTGTTAAAGTGGTTACAGTGTTCAGAAATAGTGTTAGATAACAAGTTGAGTTATCCCTCTTCACCACTTTTAAAAGAAATACACCTCTTGTCGCGCAAAATTTTGAACTGTGGTGCTTTTACTACCCCCACCCCCTTCTCATTTTTCAGAAAAGAGTGCATATTATCTTCCAAATAGAAAAGCAAGGTAGTCAGATGATCAAAACTTAAGAACAGAAATAAGGAAGCAAAATAGAACACCCAACAGAGTGATTTAACTGGTAAATCCAGAAAAAAACACTTTTTTACTCATTTTATAAGCTGAATTTAAAGCTTGGAAGACAGAAAAAAATAAATTAAAAGTGCTAAAGTGGTTACAGTGTTCAGAAATAGTGTTAGATACCAAGTTGAGTTATCCCTCTTCATCACAGTTAAAAGAAACACACCTCTTGTCGTGCAAAATCTTGAACTGTGATGCTTTTACTACTCCCACCCCCTACCCATTTTTCAGAAAAGAGTGCATATTATCTTCCAAATAGAAAAGCAAGGTAGTCAGATGATCAAAAACTTCAGAACAGAAATAGGGAAGCAAAAAAGAACACCCAACAGAGTGATTTAACTGGTGAATTCAGAAAAAAACACTTTTTTACTCATTTTATAAGCTGAATTTAAAGCTTGGAAGACAGAAAAAAATAAATTAAAAGTGCTAAAGTGGTTACAGTGTTCAGAAATAGTGTTAGATACCAAGTTGAGTTATCCCTCTTTATCACAGTTAAAAGAAACACACCTCTTGTCGCGCAAAATCTTGAACTGTGATGCTTTTATTACATCACCCCCTACCCATTTTTCAGAAAAGAGTGCATATTATCTTCCAAATAGAAAAGCAAGGTAGTCAGATGATCAAAAACTTAAGAAGATAAATAGAACATCCAACATAGTGATTTAACTGGTGAATTCAGAAAAAACCCACTTTTGTTCTTATTTTTGAAGCTGAATTAGAAGTTTGGAAGACAGATAACATAAATTAAAAGTGCTAAAGTGGTTACAGTGTTCAGAAATAGTGTTTGATACCAAGTTGATTTATCCCTCTTTATCACAATTAAAAGAAACACACCTCTTGTCGCGCAAAATCTTGAACTGTGATGCTTTTACTACCCTTGCCCTCTACCCATTTGAACAAAAACAAGTCGCGTAAGGCGAAAATACAATATTTAGTCAAGTAGCTGTCGAACTCACAGAATGAAACTGAACGCAATGCCATTTTTCAGCAAGACCGTATACTCGTAGCATCGTCAGTCCACCGCTCATGGCAAAGGCAGTGAAATTGACAAGAAGAGCGGGGTAGTAGTTGCGCTAAGAAGGATAGCACGCTTTTCTGTACCTCTCTTTGTTTTAACTTTCTGAGCGTGTTTTTAATCCAAACATATCATATCTATATGTTTTTGGAATCAGGAACCGACAAGGAATAAGATGAAAGTGTTTTTAAATTGATTTCGACAATTTAATTTTGATAATAATTTTTATATATTTAATTTTCAGAGCTTGTTTTTAATCCAAATATAACATATTTATATGTTTTTGGAATCAGCAAATGATGGAGAATAAGATAAACGTAAATTTGGATCGTTTTATAAATTTTTATTTTTTTTTTACAATTTTCAGATTTTTAATGACCAAAGTCATTAATTAATTTTTAAGCCACCAAGCTGAAATGCAATACCGAAGTCCGGGCTTCGTCGAAAATTACTTGACCAAAATTTCAACCAATTTGGTTGAAAAATGAGGGCGTGACAGCGCCGCCTCAACTTTCACGAAAAGCCGGATATGACGTCATCAAAGACATTTATCAAAAAAATGAAAAAAACGTTCGGGGATTTCATACCCAGGAACTCTCATGTCAAATTTCATAAAGATCGGTCCAGTAGTTTAGTCTGAATCGCTCTACACACACACACACACACACACACACACACACACACACGCACATACACCACGACCCTCGTTTCGATTCCCCCTCGATGTTAAAATATTTAGTCAAAACTTGACTAAATATAAAAAGTGCATATTCTCTTCCAATTAGAAAAATAAGTAAAAGTAACTGGACATTTTTAAAATACATCTTTTCTGTCAGTCCAAGGATTGCTTAGTCCATTAAAACAAACAGATTAGGATTTAACGCGCCCATATTAAGATAAAAATAACATGCTAATTGACATATCAGACTTTTTTATGCAATTTTTTTTTTTGTTTGTTTTGTTTGGTTTAACGCCCAGCCGACCACGAAGGGCCATATCAGGGCGGTGCTGCTTTGACATATAACGTGCGCCACACACAAGACAGAAGTCGCAGCACAGGCTTCATGTCTCACCCAGTCACATTATTCTGACACCGGACCAACCAGTCCCAGCACTAACCCCATAATGCCAGACGCCAGGCGGAGCAGCCACTAGATTGCCAATTTTAAAGTCTTAGGTATGACCCGGCCGGGTTTCGAACCCACGACCTCCCGATCACGGGGCGGACGCCTTACCACTAGGCCAACCGTGCCGGTCTTTTTATGCAATTACTACTGAAGATTTGTTTACATTTTACTGTGAATTAATTGATCAAAATTCAAGATGACTAATATAGGAACAAAATAAAGCATACAACATAGTTACTGTCCTGGTAATATGTATCAGTTTTGAAAGTCATTTTCAAGCATGAAACAGAAATAAACATAATTATGATATAAAGTGCTAAAGTGATTAGTAGGATGCGCTAAAACTTAGGTAAATTCAAGCTGAGGTATCCTTACCGATGGAAAAAAAAGATACACACCTTAATGCACAAAATCTTGAATTGTAATGATTGTACTACCCCTACCCCCTACCCATAATGCATTTGCTCTACCTATGAGACAAGTAAGTAAAAGCGACATGTCACTTTTAAAATATTATTTTTATGTAAGTTCTGGCTTGGAGAGAGAGAAAAATAAAATAAAAGTGGCATTTTGCTGATTCAGAAGATAATTTTTGAAAAGATGAACTATTAAATTATTTTAATTAATTTAGTATATAATTCGACTGTGTATATGTCAATGAATGAAGTCTTGTATGTCCACACATGAAGACGACTGATATAGGATCAAAATGTAGAACTCAAAACACAGTTACTTTGCAGTTTTATGTAAATAAAATAAAATAAACAATTTTGTACACCCATTCCGAAGTTACATTTCAAGCGTAAACAAAACACACTTCCATTCTCTAGCACTGCACTCCAATTTTCACAGATTCAAGGCAAATATTCCGAGATTCCCACAAAAGGACAGAAAATGGTAAAGATCTTGACACATTTGTTTTAATAGAGAAATAACAAGTACTGTACAGCCATTAGCTGTGTCACTGGATTTATTTGTCAGGCTGAAACTTAGCTGTTGTGTTGGTGTCTGCTGTGTGTGTCTGGGTCCAAAACAACTTTCACATTCTCATCTACACACTCACGTTACTCACACAAGTATACAATTCCACCCACAGAGGCGTTCGGGGAAGGGGGTCTCGCACTCGGGCGAATCACACCACAAAATATAACGAACACAGATTTTACTATTGAACCAAAAAGCAAATTAAATCATGAATAAATCAATCAAGCAAAACTGCCACACAATGACACACTCACTCTCGGTTCACACTGCGCTCTGGGCGCACACACTTGGCAGTACGAATACCGTTCCGACGCCGTTTGTCTTCGTGCAAGTCCAGCACAGGCACACGATTGTCCAATAATCATAATAATCCTCGTGAATGTCACAGCAGGCATAATAAGGTTACGTAGAAAAGTTCAAAAGGGTGCGTTGATGATGGTAATCCGGTACACACACACACACACACACACACACACACACACACACACACACACACACACACACACACACACACACACACACTCACACACACACACACACACACTCCGGTTTGGTAAGTTACCTGATAATGGAGGATGTAGATCTAACGGGGAGACTGATCAGACAGGAAGAGCAATACTTTCACATTTCCGATGTTCAGCGATAAACTTGTTTTCTTCGAGAGTTCGATCTTCGTGCGATTCTGGCGCGTTGTCACCAAGAACGTTAAAAAACAGGATATCATCATGATGCCTCTCTACAAAAACCAGGTCTAGGAACTCTTCATCTAAAGTCAGTCAGTATTAACCTCCTCAACACAATTCTCCTCTTGTCCCATAGTGATTTCTGCCGTCAAAGAAAATGTGGTTCTCAACTCACATGACCCGATTTGTCGTCTTCCATTGTGAAATCTACCCCAACTACGTGCATTGATCTGAGCAATAAAATGTAGATGCGATAATCTGCAAACATCTCTTCAACACAATCTGCATCTTGTCCCATCGTGATTTCTGTCGGCAAAGAACATGTGGTTCTCAACTCACAAGACCGAGTTGTCATCTTCCAGTGTGAAATTCAGATCTGCCCCAAGTACGTGCAATAAAATGTAGAAGTGATCATCTGAAAAAATGTCTTCGCGTGAACGCTCCCACGTCATCAGTTCAATGTTTTTTATCCAGAGCAGGGATGAACTCACTTTTTCATCCGCAATTTGTTATGTGTATCCGCAGACTGCTTTCCATTACTTGTCGTCTGTTTTAGATTGACTCGTAGGGTTCTTCAGCCAGGCAACAAGTGCTTGTTTACTGACACATTCTCACGCACGACATGTCGTAAATGCAAGTTCTGACGATTGTTTTTTATTGCACTGATAGAAAATGTCGATAGTTGTAAACTTCTGCCATTTCCTAATGTGTATTTCATTATTTTGCAAACGGATATGGCTAATAAGTGGATAATCTGTTACGACACGAAACGCGTTCTAAATCCGGGAAGGGAGGCTACTCCAGCGTACTTTCAGGTGTGTCCTAATACCTTAATTGTTTTGCTGCTAAAGAGTTCTATCCTCAGTTTTATTAACCCGTGCATAACACTAGTTTGAACAGTCGAACACTATCACAATGCCCATGGCTGCAAAACCAAACAAGTCGCGTAAGGCGAAAATACAATATTTAGTCAAGTAGCTGTCGAACTCACAGAATGAAACTGAACGCAACGCAACGCAGCAAGACCGTATACTCGTAGCATCGTCACTCCACCGCCCGTGGTAAAGGCAGTGCCCGTGGAATTGACAAGAAGAGCGGGGTATTCGTTGCGCTGAGAAGGATAGCACGCTTTTCTGTACCTCTCTTCGTTTTAACTTTCTGAGCGTGTTTTTAATCCAAACATATCATATCTATATATTTTTGGAATCAGGAACCGACAAGGAATAAGATGAAAGTGTTTTTAAATTGATTTCGAAAAATACATTTTCATAATAATTTTTATATATTTAATTTTCAGAGCTTGTTTTTAATCCGAATATAACATATTTATATGTTTTTGGAATCAGCAAATGATGGAGAATAAGATAAACGTAAATTTGGATCGTTTTATAAATTTTTATTTTTTTTTACAATTTTCAGATTTTTAATGACCAAAGTCATTAATTAATTTTTAAGCCACCAAGCTGAAATGCAATACCGAAGTCCGGGCTTTGTCGAAGATTACTTGACCAAAATTTGAACCAATTTGGTTGAAAAATGAGGGCGTGACAGTGCCGCCTCAACTTTCACGAAAAGCCGGATATGACGTCATCAAAGACATTTATCAAAAAAATGAAAAAAACGTTCGGGGATTTCATACCCAGAAACTCTCATGTCAAATTTCATAAAGATCGGTCCAGTAGTTTAGTCTGAATCGCTCTACACACACACACACACACACACACACGCACACACGCACACACACACGCACATACACCACGACCCTCGTTTCGATTCCCCCTCGATGTTAAAATATTTAGTCAAAACTTGACTAAATATAAAAACGAGTACCCTCCCTTGCATCGAAGCAGACGACTGTTTGTGAGAGTCTGTCACACAGGTCTGTCAGCAGTGTCGGTGTGGGAACTGACAGAAGCTAGGGAGCACAGATAATAGAAGCCCTGTCACATAGACTAATCACACAATCAATACACATTTGGCTCATGTTTTAAATGACAGTTTCGAGTTTGTTAGTCAAACTCAAAGCAACAACACTGGTCTGGTGAGGGAGTGACATGCGTAGCGGGACCGAGAAGCGTCCTTTACCTGGTTTGGCTTCGCTATCAAACATCGGCTGTTTCACGTATTTTGCGAGCAAGTCTACTCTTTTGCCTGGCTCTGCAGTAAGTCCACATTGGCGATGAAGGTATCCAAGAACTTAACATGTGTGCATTTTTCCGTAATCCAGTCATATTCCTTCAAAATGCAATCAATCGGCGGTGACAGACTTGGTGTCAGCAATTCGCGACTTCACCAACTTGGTCCCGTTTTCCTCACACCCATACCAGTTTAGGTTCATCCATGCAAACACACTCGCAAAACAGTTTATCACGTAGATACATTTCAAATAGGGAGCAAATGGTTAAATCTAAACCTACATATTTGTTCCCTAAAATTTGCTTCTCTGTCAATAAGCCTAATTGTATAATAATACGTTCGAGAAAAACAACGTGGAATCGATTCTGAATCGAGTAAGCCAAATGGGTGCCAAACCGGTTTCGCCCGTTCTGCCGACCTGAAACGCAAAACAAAAGAATTGTGCGCTTCAACTAAATTGATTTCTATACGACTTCATTACTTTCTTGCAACTTATGAACCTTTACTTAAAGCTTTTAAATGGTCTGAAAGTAGTGTTACCGCGTACTTATCGATGCACTCATTCGTTTTATTTTTTCAGCGACGGTCACTTAGTTTAAGGTTGCAAAAGGGCCAAGTCTCGCTGGCACGACTGTTTCACACTCCACAGATCGCAACAGTGCCGCTAGTAGTTTACACTTTGTGTTTGATGGTAGAATGGGATATACAGATTACAAAACTCGTGGTTTTTTATATGGCTTGTATTTCAGTCAAGACCCAGCGGGAATATCAATCGAGATCCACTCGCCAGAGGCTCGTGTCTCCCGATGATATTCATCCGCTGGGTCTTGACTGAAATACAAGCCATATAAAAAAACACTCGTGTTGTAACCTATACATATATATATATATGAGCCTTTGCCAAAAGGTGCCATTTCGGACCCATGTATTTTTGGAAAGCAAGTGTAATTAACTGGATTACCCCAACATGTTTACATGTATTGTGCTTTGAAAAAGTGAGTTTGATGAATGCTTTTTTTAATGTTTTGAAGCCTGTTGTTGTTGTGAATGTTAAATAAAAAATAAAATGTTTCAAACATACACCAGAAACGGCCCCGAAAATTTTTGGACATTTTGGTGTCCTCGGGGAATTTTTGATTTTTCATGGTCTGCATCACTGCATCGGTTTTAATCAGCGTATTTCATACAGTCTAAGCATGCAACTCTTTGTAGAATGTGCAACAATCGTAATTAGAACCAGAATTTACCGAAAACCTCGCCCAGTAAATACCCGGTTATTTTCGAAGGGCTCATGTCCGCAGACCAACTTGTTTACAGATTCGATTTTCGCCGGTCTTGGTGCTTTGAATGGCCGCCATTTTGGATGAAAACGATAGTTTCGTGTTCGAGGAAATAAAAGCAGTGTGTTGCATTTGAGTCAGAATTTGCGAAGTTATTGTATCTAGCAGCTAAAAAGAATCGATGGAGTTAATGTCCGAAAGTAACGTTTGACACATTTTGTTATTTTTGCAATTTTCACAAAGAAGTTTCGCGAGTATTTGATACAAAAGCGTGGAAACCACTAGCTTTGCTTCTTTGGCGTTTCCGGTCACCGATTCGATTGAAATCATGGAGACGACGAGCCGTAAAGTTGAGAAAATATTGTACTGTCTGTTCAGGGTAAGGTGTAGATCTATACGTAACGTTTGACACTTTGTAGATCTAATATGTTTGACACATAATTTGCCCATAATTCTTCTCCCAACGAATTGAATTAGCTTATATTATCCCATGACCTGCCTCTTTATCTCTGTTAGCTGAGGAGGTGATTATTCTGAATATTCCATCACAACCATATGGATATCCTATGGATATCCCATCACAACCGAGTTTCGATCTCAACTGTCATTGGTCATTGTCTTTGATTTCAGAGTACAATTGAATAATTTATAGAGGTCATCTGCATATTCAGAGTTTACAGATGGACTACTTTATACATTTAGTCAAGTTTTGACTAAATGTTTTAACGTAGAGGGTGGAATCGAGACGAGGGTCGTGTGTGTGTGTGTGTGTGTGTGTGTGTGTGTGTGTATGTGTGTGTGTGTGTGTGTGTGTGTGTGTGTGTGTGTGTGTGTGTGTGTGTGTGTTTGTGTAGAGCGATTCAGACTAAACTACTGGACCGATCTTTATGAAATTTGACTTGATAGTTCCTGGGTATGATATCCCCAGACTTTTTTCTTCATTTTTTTTTTATAAATGTCTTTGATGACGTCATATCCGGCTTTTCGTGAAAGTTGAGGCGGCACTGTCACGCCCTCATTTTTCAACCAAATTGGTTGAAATTTTGGTCAAGTAATATTCGACGAAGCCCGGACTTCGGTATTGCATTTCAGCTTGGTGGCTTAAAAATTAATTTATGACTTTGGTCATTAAAACTCTGAAAATTGTAAAAAAAAAAAAAAATTTATAAAACGATCCAAATTTACGTTCATCTTATTCTCCATTATTTTCTGATTCCAAAAACATATAAATATGTTATATTTGGATTAAAAACAAGCTCAGAAAATTAAAAATATAAAAATTATTATCAAAATTAAATTTTCGAAATCAATTTAAAAACACTTTCATCTTATTCCTTGTCGGTTCCTGAAGAGAGAGAGAGAGAGAGAGAGAGAGAGAGAGAGAGAGAGAGAGAGAGAGAGAGAGAGAGAGAGAGAGAGAGAGAGAGAGAGAGAGAGAGAGAGAGAGAGAGAGAGAGGGAGAGAGAGTGAGAGAGAGTGAGAGAGAGAGAGAAAGAGAGAGAGAGAGAATGAGAGAGAGAGAGTTTGTTTGTTTGTTTGTTCGTTTGTTTGTTTGTTTGTTTGCTTAACGCCCAGCCGACCACGAAGGGCCACACACACACACACACACACACACACACACACACACACACACACACACACACACACACACACACACACACACACACAGAACCCGACGACTGAATATGTAAGTGATCCACGTGTGAAAACCAAAACATAACAGCGCGATGACAGCCAACATTTCTATCCCCGACTGACAAACAGTAACACTGCATGCAAACTGACTTGGGTCAACGATCAAACCAGCACGGCCCGAACTGAATTTGTTGCGCTGCCATTATCGTGCGCAATTCTGGTAAAAATATAAACCCGGTATGCCGAATTGAGTATAACGAAAGTCGATGTCAAATATACACAAGGATATTTTAAAATGACTTTCAAAATGTAAAAGCAGATAGCAGACCTTTTTATAAGCAATTTGAATGACTGAATGTCTACATACAAGTCGAATGACGCCGTCCATTATGCTGAAAAATGGGAACTAGCTATGCGCATGAATTCATTGACATGAATTTCCGACTGCGGAGGCTTTTGGCAAGCTGAAAACAGGCACGGGCAGGTTTTAGTGGAAAAAGTAAGTGTTTTTAATGAAAACGTCGGAGTAATGGGATAAATAGCTTACACACTCCGAGTTCTGATTATCTTGCATATTGTGTAACCTATATACAACTGCTTGCTACTTTTGGAGGCAAATTTGATTGAAGAAAAATTCGATCCTCTGTTTTTGTTAATATCCGTGTTACGATTCAGGAGGATACGTTCATATCCGTGTAACGATTTAGGAGGAGACATTTATGTCTTTGTAAATATTGTAGCCAAAGCTGAAGAAATGCTTTTGGGTTAGCAGGGGGAAGGAATATTTTCATGAGATTGTTTTAACACCACCCCCCCCTCCCCAACATAAAAAAAAAAATCAAAGTTTTTTTTTTTTAAATTTGGATTTTGCTAGGATTTTACGTACAACTAATTAAAAAAATTCGATTTGATTGAGAACCTTGTTCCAGATGTACCTAGACATTAGGTTAAAACTGTATTCTAAATGTCTGTTTGAATATTGTAGTTATTTTTGACATTTTCATTGATTTCATGTCCACTGACTCCATGTAACACGTGACAGGTAGAACGCAGATTTGACCTGTTTTGAACATGATGTTACTTTTTTTGTGGTGCTTTGATGTTCCATAATTACCTAATCTTCAAAATATGAATGTATCCTAAAGGTCTATTTAATATCACAGTTGTCATTTATAACATTTTGAATAATTTCATGTCCACTGACACAGTGTAACATGTGACACGTAGAATGCTGTTATGACTTGCTTTTAACATGTTTTGCTATTGTTTCTGTTTTCATATTCCATAAATAACCTAATCTTTAGATTGTAAATGAAAAGTTAGTGTATGTATAACATTCTGGTTGTTATTTCAAATATTATGAATATTTTCATGTCCATCAATATTTTTGTAACACGTGACACCTACAACAACATGTTTAACTAGTTTGAGCAAACTGTAACAACTTTTAGGGATATTTTTAACATGTGTCAGTGTTTCTGTTGAAGTGCTATATTTTATTTTAGGGTTTATACTTCTTGTGGTTACTTAGCAGAAAGTATCAGTTTTGACTTTTATGATGTTTGAGCGTTTTGCGACATTACGTGACACTGCATTCAAGATTTGGCTCCAAATGTACTTTTAAAGACTGATAATGCTTCTGCAGGGTCTGTTTACTAGAAATAAATCATTACCAGTTGTATGAAATGATATTAATGGCTTCTGTGGTCAGTTTTGTTGCACATGTGGCTTTTCTCAAAATTGGCGTTTTGTGGCATATTATCAAACCGTACACATTTCCCAAATGCACAAACCATTCTTTTATTACACAAATGTGTTCATCAAAGACTAATGTATCACTTAAAACACCAAAAAAAATCAACTGAAAAGGTTTAGTTTGTCACAAATGTCCAAGCACCCCCCCCCAGCACCTTTTGGCAAAGCCTCATATATACGACTTGTGTCTGTCTGTCTGTCTGTTCGCGATGCGTGGCCAAGGTTCTCATGGATCTGTTTCAAATTTGGTGGCCATATTCAGGTACACCCCGGACACAACCTGGTCGATGAGATATTTCAACACGTGCTCTCAGCGCGCAGCGCTGACCTGATTTTGACTTTTCTCTGGATCCATTTCCAGTAACTCTTCCTTATCTTCTCCAGTGTTTTCAGCGTTTATCTCCCTTCCTTCGTGTGGCGCGCGGATATTCCCGTTCCGTTACTATTTTTAGAAGGTCACCGCACTGTCCAGAACGCTTTCCTTGCACCCCTAAGTTGTCCTCACTGTAAAAGTGCAAAGGTCGAATCAATTTATAGCCACGCGAAAAATACACTGTCATCTATCTCTGTGTGTGTGTGTGTGTGTGTGTGTGTGTGTGTGTGTGTGTGTGTGTGTGTGTGTGTGTGTGTGTGTGTGTGTGTGTTTGTGTGTGTGTGTGGAGCAATTCAGACTAAACTACTGGACCGATCTTTATGAAATTTGACATGAAAGTTCATGGGTATGATATCCTTAGACTTTCTATATATATATATATATATATATATATATATATATATATATATATATATATATATATATATATATATATATATAAATTTATAATGAGAGCGCTGCTAAAAATGCCAAAATGTGCACTCGATCGCTTGTACTTTTAAAGAAAAGTTAAATATAGAATGACGTCAAGAGCGAGAATGCATAGAAATTACGTCATGAGCAAGGGAGATCATCCTTTACTCTGTGTGTGTCTCCACCGCCTACATTCCAACAAGGAATTTTGAAAGCAGGGAGCACACTAGAGGTAATGGAAGAGGTGGGGGGAGGGGGTAAGAATTAGATCTAGAAAGAACTCTTCACAGACAGCCTACTGGAGAATCAAACCCTTTCGGAGCCGATTGCAACACTGAACAAGAATAACCCGAGGAGAGTTCTACAACCTCAAAGGATTGAGAAGTCACCGAAGTGCATTTAAGGGCATTCTCATAGAGTGCTGAACCTGAAAAGGTCCGTTTTTGTTTAGCCAAGACTGCTACCGGTTTCGAGCTGAGAAGCTCTCATCAGGCAGTCTCTTGGCATAAAACAGAGAAGAACTCTCAAACTTCTATGCAAAAGAGAAAACCACATTTCTGTGGTAGGCCCTCTGCATAGACGAGAATCTTTCTTTGATTCCCCTGCAACTGTCAGTGAAGAGTATGAAAGTTATATAGAAAGTTATAATGAGAGCCGTATATATATATACGGCTTCTGTGTGTGTGTGTGTGTGTGTGTGTGTGTGTGTGTGTGTGTATGTGTGTGTGTGTGTGTGTGTGTGTGTGTGTGTGTGTGTGGGCAACACCTGTGGATTGTACAGTTCTGTTTGTGATGTGGCCGGGCGGCTATAGTGTGTCTGTATAAACTGGCCTTCCTCTGAGAAGCCATAACAGTTTTTAAAGGGCTTAGAGATAAGCTCTAAATTTCTCAATCCTGTTTGAGTGGACTTCGCCTCCAAAGGTGATTGCGGTGTTTCGGCACTCGGTTACATTCGGCGTCGGCGACAGGGATGGGACTCGACATCATATGTTCAGGAATGGCATTATGGCCACTGAATCATTTTCGTGCTGTTCCCATTCCACGAATCTGGGATGGACCTAAGCTTGGCGGGTCCATGGTTCGGAACGGGGGCGGGTGTGATAGGGAGACTACCGTCGCCCTTCACAGCAGACTCAGCAGAGTTGTTCGCCTTAGAAGTTGTGAGCTATTTATAGCTCGCAAGGCAACACCTGTGTATTTTAGAGTTCTGTTTGTGATATCGTAAACATTCTGCATCAAATTTGGTGGGCATACTCAGGTGGACCCCGGGCACAAACTGGTGGATGAAAATGTTCAACACGTGCTCTAAGCCGGCGAACCGCTACTCTGTCTCGCGATCCACCCGGCTAAGCCGGGTATTCCTCTAGTCTTAAATATTTTTGGTATTTAGGAATTAATGATTAGCGTTCTCATGTATAGGCTTAATTGGGTTTTTTTCTGTTTTTCTTGTGTCCGTTTACGATATTTTTTATTTATTGTCTCAATCTTTATGTCTTAGTTTTAGCAGGGACAGATTTTAAGACTTAGGCGTCAGCCTAAAATCTCCATCCAAGTTGGGTAATAAAGTTAGTTCGTTCGCTCTCTCTGTCTTCAGACAAAACCACACAAGTAACAGAACCGGTTTAGCAAGCAATAAAGCAGCCATTTTCCAGTATTATGTTTGGCTCTAACAGTTGTAATACTGTTCAAAATTGCCGCAGGTATCTGCATAGCCCCTACACGGGGCATAATTATGTGATAACTGTAATTACTAACTATTAGATTTGTCTTATTCAGAGTGGTTTTTGGACAGGAGTTACTGGTCATAATTCAAATTGGTATAAAAATGGATCAGATCTTGCATATTTTGTTCATTTGCGGATTGCCTGAAACACGGTTTTTCGAAAATATCTCGCAATCTTCAAATACTTTAACATGTTAATAAGAAGACAAAAGTTCGACAAAAGTATATTTTAATTCAATTTGCATTTAATTAAGCCCTTACTCCCTTTCTTTTTAAGTATTTCTCAAAAAAGACTAGTTGTAATGAACACAATGTTTCCCCCTTTCAAGGCCTTCGAACAAGTGTTGTTTTTAAATGCA
>NC_090256.1:77246203-77248703 GCF_037325665.1 Littorina saxatilis | reverse complement strand
CTTTTCTGATGTTCTGCCATCACTGGAAGCGTTGGCAGTGCTGTTGAGGATGACCCTAAACATGGCCAGGCCCGTTTTGAACGGTAACTTATCCTTGTCTGCTGTACCGCCATTACTGGAAGCGTTTGCAGTGCTGTTTTGCGCAGTATGGGCGTTCGACTTTGTGACTCTGTTGCCCGCTGTGAACGGTACCTTGTCCTTATCTGCTGTTCCGCCATTACTGGGAGCGTTTGCAGTGCTGTTTTGGGTGTTCGACTCTGTGGTATTGTCTTTCGGCCAATCTTCTGAATGTAGAACTGAGCGAGTCATTAACTTCTGTGTTGAATGCTCTTGAAGGGTGGATGTTGCAATCTCGGCTAAAGGTGATTGCAGTGCGTCCTCCGTATCTCGCATATTGAGGTTAAGCTTTTCAACTTTACCCTGCAGAACAGATCGTGAAAACTTGTAACTTTCGGTAGTTACAGGAGCAGAGCGAGCTGTGGGTTGAATAAAATGGGTGAAAACGGAAAGCTGCGATGTTGATATATTCCCTTTTATACTTGTGGTGGTTGTAGCCTCTTGCAAGTCGGTACTCAACCTCCCTCCGTAAGTGTCTGTAGCTTGACCATGATCAGTGTGTGTAGTTTGAGCATGGTCGGTGTGTGTAGCTTGACCAGGCTCGGTGGTCCTCAGGTGGATGGCGTTGGCCGCTACGAGACAGCACATTCCAGTGAGCAAGAAGCAAGCAGCAAGGACCACGGCCCAGGCTTTCCTGCGGGTGGGGTTTGAACCGTTGTCGCTTAACCAGCCGATACTGGGAATTAGGACGCCAGCCACCGAGCCCGAAACGAGCAAGATGACAAAGGTGGTATCCAGAGGCAACCCTAAAGTTTGAGAAATCTGAAGACAAAATTTGAAACGAATAGTATTACCACTATAAGCTTACAGCTGGTTGTTGATCCTAAACATGCTTATTATATATCAGGCCTAAACAAAAAATAGGTGTGGTTACGGTAACCCGACCTACCCTATTTTTTGGGCCCGACCCTATAACATTTTATTACATTTGTCAAAATTTAAAAAAAAACAACAAGTAAACGAGTGCAGAAAACGCAATGAAAGCGAAAGCGCCCGAGTCGCACACTTATTTCCCTGTCAAGTAGGTAATTTGTACACATTAGAAAAAAAAGTTTTTAAAAAAAAAGTGATTGCCTACCTTCCTACCCTATTTTTGTTGGCTATGTTACCGTAACCACACCTATTTTTTTTTTGCCTCATCAAGTTTGAGAAATCTGAAGAAAAAATTAAAAGAGCACAGTGAGGTTTTCGTTGACAATACCTTTTTTCAAAACCTTTCTGTACAAATGATTTTAACCCAAATGATTTTAAAGACTATATACACTCTCACTCTTTCCTAGATAGATCACCAGCCTATTTAATCCATTAAAAAAAATGATGATGAGTATTTCATGTGGTGGAAGGAGAGTACATCATAATCTTATCTTGATACCCACGGTTTTAACATCACATCTTATTTTCGTACACGAGCCAAAAGAAAACATTCTGTTTGTTGCATTCAGATGATAAAGTTGTGTTAAATTGAATAATTAAATAGAATTATTGATATGAATTGAATTGAATCCATATTAGTTCTGCACGGGCTATACAAGTCATCTTAGTGTGAAAAGGTTTCCTGGTATGACCATAATTATGGATGAAGAATTGCCGTTTACATAATCGCAAATTATTTATTTACTGAGGAATTTAAAAGCAAACTATCGAAACAATCCTGCAGAGCAAAATATCCATACAATCGAGTGTGCTCACGTTACACAATTTATTTAAAGTCTATTGTAAGGAAAGATACTGTGAAAGGCAAAGAGGAAGAGATTTTGATATTGTAATCATTTTGAAAAAGGACAATAACAAACTGTGGTATGAAAGATAAGGCAAAAAAAAAAATTAGGTGTGGTTACGGTAACATAGCCAAAAAAAAATAGGGTAGGTAGGTAGGCAATCACTTTTTTTTTCTAACTTTTTTTTCTAATGTGTACAAATTAAACCTACTTGACAGGGAAATAAGTGTGCTTTCATTGCGTTTTTTGCACTCGGTTTTTTTTTATTTTTTTGTTTTTTTGACAATGTAATAAAAAGTTATAGGATCGGCCCCTAAAAATAGGGTAGGTCGGGTTACTGTAACCACACCTATTTTTTTTTTAGGCCTAAGCGGAAACAGACAATTTAATATTGTAAACATTTTGAAAACAACAACAACAACAACACAACAACAACAACAACAACAACAACAACAACAACAGCAACAACAACAACAACAACAACAACAACAACAACAGAGTGTTGTATGAAAGATAAGCTTAGGAAAGAGAATTGAATATTGTTAACATTAAAAAAAAACCCACGACAACAACAGAGTGTTGTATGAAAGACGAGCGGATGGGAATGTAAACGCTGTCATCCTGTGGTTCTATTTCCAAACAAAAGCAAGCAACTTACCGGGAGT
>NC_090256.1:77234335-77246003 GCF_037325665.1 Littorina saxatilis | reverse complement strand
TCTCTCTCTCTCTCTCCTAAGTCTCAATCCTAGTGATATAAGTTTAGTTCTCTGTCTCTCTCACTCTCTCTCTCTCTCTCTCTCTCTCCCTCTCTCTCTCTCTCTCTCTCTCTCTCTCTCCCTCTCTCTCTCTCTCTCTCTCTCTCCCTCTCTCTCTCTCTCTCTCTCTCTCTCTCTCTCTCCCTCTCTCTCTCTCTCTCTCCCTCTCTCTCTCTCTCTCTCTCTTCTCTCTCTCCCTCTCTCTCTCTCTCTCTCTCTCTCTCTCTCTCCCTCTCTCTCTCTCTCTCTCTCTCTCTCTCTCTCTCTCTCTCTCTCTCTCTCTCTCTCTCTCTCTCTCTCTCTCTCTCTCTCTCTCTCTCTCTCTCTCCTAAGTCTCAATCCTAGTGATATAAGTTTAGTTCTCTGTCTCTCTCACTCTCTCTCTCTCTCTCTCTCTCTCTCTCTCTCTCTCTCTCTCTCTCTCCTAAGTCTCAATCCTAGTGATATAAGTTTAGTTCTCTGTCTCTCTCACTCTCTCTCTCACTCTCTCTCTCTTTCTCTCTATCACTCTCTCTCTCCCTCTCTCTCTCTCTCTCTCTCTCTCTCTCTCTCTCTCTCTCTCTCTCTCTCTCTCTCCCTCCTAAGTCTCAATCCTAGTGATATAGTGTATCAGATACAAGCTTGCTTGTATCTGTTCCTCTGCCAAATTTGAAGATGGCCCTAAATACCTCAAGGAACTGCTCGTCACATATGACAATCCCTCTGACTACAACCTCCGCTCACGCGCTGACAGTCGCAAACTGGAAACTCTCGAGCGAAGCTTGCCTTCTTTTGGAGATCGCTCGTTTGCTTCTGCGGCTGCCATTGTCTGGAATTCTCTCCCTTCCTCCGTTCGCCATTCTGCTTCTAAGGACTCTTTCCGCAGTTCCCTTAAAACGCACCTTTTTCGCGAATCCTTGTAAATTGTCCTTGCCATCTTTATAGACTGTTAGAGGTGAAGTTAGATTCGTTGTTTGAATGTGTCTTTTTTGTATAGTTGCTTCAGCTTTGATTGAGCCATAGGGTTGTGTATGAAATTTGCATTCAGTCTTTCTTTTTCTCGCTGAGTGTATGTACAGTCTAGAGAGGAGACGGACATGGTGTGAGCTTGTCCAGGGGGGTATATGAACATCTCAGTGGCAGGGGGATGGAAGCACTTGCTAATGAGTGGGAGTGTGTATGCGCGTGGTGTGCACGAGGATGTATGCACGTGAGTGATATTTGTAAATGTGTATTATGATAATATCATCTTTGTATTTATATTATTGAAATTGTTATATCTCGATGTACAGCGCTAAGAGCATAGTTAAATTTGTGAAGCGGCGCTATATGAGCTATCTTTATTATTATTATTATTATTATTATTATATAAGTTTAGTCCTCTGTCTCTCTCACTCTCTCTCTCTCCCTCTCTCTCTCTCCCTCTCTCTCCCTCTCTCTCCCTCTCTCTCTCTCTCTCTCCCTCTCTCTCTCTCTCTCTCTCTCTCTCTCTCTCTCTCTCTCTCTCTCTCTCTCTCTCTCTCTCTCTCTCTCTCTCTCTCCTCAGTCTTAATCCCAGTGATATAAGTTTAGTTCTCTGTCTCTCTCACTCTGTCTCTCTCTCTCTCTCTCTCTCTCTCTCTCTCTCTCTCTCTCTCTCTCTCTCTCTCTCTCTCTCTCTCTCTCTCTCTCTCTCATCTGCCTGTGTAAGACCCTAGTGGTTGAAACGTCGCTGTTGTTTGTTTCGTCTCTTTCGTTCCCACGTGAGTGCAGTCTTTTTTGGTCTTTTTACATTTAGTCAAGTTTTGACTAAATGTTTTAACATAGAGGGGGAATCGAGACGAGGGTCGTGGTGTATGTGTGTGTGTGTGTGTGTGTGGGTGGGTGTGTGTGTGTGTGTGTGTCTGTGCGTGTGTGTGTGTAGAGCGATTCAGACCAAACTACTGGACCGATCTTTATGAAATTTGACATGAGAGTTCCTGCGAATGATATCCCCGGACGTTTTTTTCTTTTTTTCGATAAATACCTTTGATGACGTCATATCCGGCTTTTTGTAAAAGTTAAGGCGACACTGTCACACCCTCATTTTTCAATCAAATTGATTGAAATATTGGCCAAGCAATCTTCGACAAAGGCCGGACTTCGGTATTGCATTTCAGCTTGGTGGCTTAAAAATTAATTAATGACTTTGGTCATTAAAAATCTGAAAATTGTAAAAAAAAAATAAAAATTTATAAAACGATCCAAATTTACGTTCATCTTATTCTTCATCATTTCCTGATTCCAAAAACATATAAATATGTTATATTTGGATTAAAAACAAGCTCTGAAAATTAAAAATATAAAAATTATGATCAAAATTAAATTTTCGAAATCAATTCAAAAACACCTTCATCTTATTCCTTGTCGGTTCCTGATTCCAAAAACATATAGATATGATATGTTTGGATTAAAAACACGCTCAGAAAGTTAAAACGAAGAGAGGTACAGTAAAGCGTGCTATGAAGCACAGCGCAACCGCTACCGCGCCAAACAGGCTCGTCACTTTCACTGCCTTTTGCACTAGCGGCGGACTACGTTCAGTTTCATTCTGTGAGTTCCACAGCTTGACTAAAATGTAGTAATTTCGCCTTACGCGACTTGTTATTCTTTATGTGTCCATAGAGTGCATTCTTTACAAAGAATGCTTACTATAGAATTACTGGACACAGAACGCCCCATAGAGACAACCTTTTTGATTGATAATACTTTTTAAAGAATGAACAGCTTCTTTAAATTATGGCAGAGTTGATATTGCAAGGAGCTAAAAGGGACACGCCAGTAAATAAAGCACCCTATACTCACGTGACTGACATGTATAATTATCTTCAGACTGACTGTTTCTCCGCCAATTTCAAGCGGAACAATTATCTTGAGGGAGAAAATCAAGCAGATATGTGATGTAATTCGATCGATTTTACGCCAAATTCAATTTATTAGAAAACGCACCGAGCGGCTACGTCCCTTGAATAAGAAATGAAATATTCTGCGTTGAAGCTAATTTCAAAGTCAAAGTACCATTCATTATCACAAACTAGAGTCCAAAGGGGGGAATATATGGTCCAAAGTTCGATGAGCAGCACCGCTTGGTGCGTTTTTGAATAAATCGAATTTTGGGGGATAGTCACATACATGTCACGTGAGTATAGGGTGCTGTATTTAATGGCGTGTCCAATAGGGCCGCTGATCAGGAACAAAGATACATATACAAAATGAATGTGCAAAATGAAACGGCCCCAAGGAAGAGATTCTGATCAATAGGCCCTTTGGGAAAAAGCTATTGTGAGATATTGACAGCGCGAAGAGGAAATCTGATCCTCCGTTGTCGAAACTCCACAGACCGTGGAAAGATATGAGCGAACGGTGTGCTTGTAATGGGCTAAACGAGTTTCTGAGTTATGATTATGGTTATCGTTATTTTTTGTTATGAAATTGTGTGTGGGTCTGCTGATGCAAGCGATAGGTTTGATCGATTTTGGTGTGTGTGTTTGTGTGAGTGTGGGGGTGGTGGTGGTGGTGGAATGTTTCCTAATCCTATATTAAGTGCAGGACTGTGTGTGTGCGTGTGTGTGTGTGTGTGTGTGTGTGTGTGTGCGTGCGTGTGTGTGTGTGTGTGTGGGCGCGCGCGCGTGGGTGGTTGTGTGCATGCGCGTATGCGTGTGAGTGCGTGTATATGTGTGTGTATGTGTGGGTGTGTGTGTGTGTGTGTGTGTGTGTGTGTGTGTGTGTGAAGCTGTGTGCTTGTGTGTGCGTGTGTGTGTGTGCTTTGATTGTTTTTATAGGAAAGATCATTAAAATGTCAACTAAAACAAATTCACATGATCGAGATGCTTTTAATGCTGCATCGTATACATGCATCAGAATCATCTGACAAAAACACCGCTCCATACCAACACCGGTGTAACACCCCGTTCTGACCCCAACCTGAAAGTGTCCCCCGGGGTACGCGTCGGTAACCCAAACTGCCCCCCCGGGGGACCATTTGGTGTCATTCGTGTGTTCCCCGCAGTTTGGGACACCAACGAAGTGCCCCCAATGTGGATCACTATAGGATGTCCCCAATGTGCTGACGTTTGTCCCCCACCGCACTCTGAAAACGTCCCCCTTCAAAAACGCCCCAAAACTTTGTTTTTAAAACGTTCCCTCCCCTCGCTTGTTTTGGTGATTGTGCCCATGTGTGAGTGTGTGTGTGTGTGTGTGTGTGTGTGTGTGTGTGTGTGTGTGTGTGTGTGTGTGTGTGAAGCTGTGTGTGTGTGTGTGTGTGTGTGTGTTTACTGTGTTTGAAATAGTATGGTGTTTTGTGTCTAGTTGGTTGGGTAAAGATAGGGACCCCTACTCCTATCCCCTTACCCCCCCCCACCCCGCCCTCTTCCGTCTCCCTCCCATTTAAACCCCCTCTCCCCTCCCCTTCTCAGTTCGTCCCTATAGCTCCCCTCTTCCTACTCCCACCCTCTTCCTACTCCCTCCCGTTGGCATCTCTCTCCCAACTCCTTCCTCTTAACACCCCCTCTCCCTACCCCTCTCCCTCGACGCCCCCCCCCCCCCTCCATCTATCCATACTCCCTCCCCTTATTACCCCTGCTTACCCCCCCCCCCTCTCTCTGCCCTCCCCTCCTACTCCCTCCCTCCTCCTCAGTCCTCCCATGCCTTCCCCTTATCCGCCTCTGCCTACTCCTTCCCCCAGGCTCCCACCACCACTACCCCTCTGTTTACCTAGTGGGAAGGGAGTCTAAGGGTAGGGGAAAAAAAGAGGGGAGTTGTAAGCCCCTACCCCATTCTAGCGGACCATTCTAGCCTATGCCCCAGATCCCCTCTGTACGAGGGATAGTGCACTGATGACGAGAGCCATCCAAGGAGAGAAAGAGGCCCCCCTCGAGCGTCCCATGTAGTTTTACAATCTCCACAAAAAGGTACCCTACTTTAAAAAAAAAATTCTCAAATGGTTCTGGTGACAAGGGTGCATTTAGTTTGAAACTAAACGGTAACTGTCTTTCTGAACACAATCTCGCAAAAATCACCCTCGTTACGCACAATGAGATGATTCATTTTCTCGTTTTTGTGTGGTTATTTTTCCTTTTCTCTATTGATGGTATTTTAAAATAAAAGTTAAAAAAAAAGTGTAAAATCTTCAACCTAAGGTGTAATGCACAAGCACATAAAAACACTAAAATACTTGGTTTAAACAAGATTTTATTGAGGAAATACAGGGTGGCATGTATATGCGATATAAACATTTGTGACCACACAACAAGCTAAGCTTATATTAAGTGTGGTTTATAAATATGTACATCTAGATAGGAATTGTTATTTCACGTTATGACAAGGTCAGAGAATCGCTTATACCCTTATTAGAGATGTAAGACAGACAAGATACAATTTTTACCCAAACAAAGAGAAAAAAATACAGCAAAAGAATCAGAGGATGTGACAGAGGACGGGAAGGGATTTAACTTTATTTTTCAGCAATATTGGGGAGATATAAGTCGGTAAGGTGGGTATACACGGGGGGGGGGGGGGGGGGGGGGGGGGAGCGGGTCAGAGAGACGATGACTGTCACAGACTTGCCAATTCATTGTTCCTGCAGCAGCAATAATTTCATCCAAAATGTTGTCCAAACTAATTAAGCTGAGATTAGTCATGTGAATACACAGAACAACCTTCAAGAAAGATTCATTCAAACTTGACCTTCAGTAAAAGCGTAAAACAACATGACCTGCCAATAATCAAATACTGGATCATTGACATGGTGACCACAGGGTAATCAAAATCTATCACTTAACCTTATAAAACTATGTACCTTTTCGAATATTTCAATGTTTTCGGTAAAACGTAGGTTTGGCAGACCGAACAATAAACATTGTACATTTTGATGATCATTCGGTAATGTGTGTATTGTTAGTCTTCGGACATCATCGTAATTACTACACAATGAAAAATAATGTTCAACATCTTCATTTCGATATCCGCACTGACAAGTCGGGTTATCACTTAAGTGGCGTTTCATCATATCATCATTCACTTGAGGTCAACCATGAACTCTGCTCATTTCATTCGACGTTACTCACACATGTCCCGTCTTCGCAAAACCACTAGCCAACTTCCGTTGTCAACATATGTTTGGAAATGCCTTAATGATTTTGAAAGACGTACACTCCAGCGCAATCGATTTGAGTAAGTGGAGTTTTGATTTCTTACTGAAATGTTCAATCAAGTGAACGCCATGCACACAAAGTAAAGTTTCTGGCATGGCTGCCCCTTTGGTGTGTGTGTGTGTGTGTGTGTGTGTGTGTGTGTGTGTGTGTGTGTGTGTGTGTGTGTGTGTGTGTGTGTGTGTGTGTGTATGTATGTATGAGTGTGTGTGTGTATGTGTGTGTGTGTGTGTGTGTATGTGTGTGTGTGTGTGTGCGTGTGTGTGTGCGTGTGCGTGTGGTTGTGTGTGTGTGTGTGTGTGACTGTGGTTGAGGTTGTGTCTGTGTCTGTGTCTGTGCGTCTGACTGCGTGATCGCGCGCGCGAGCGTATGTGTGTGTGCGTGTGTGCGTGCGTGCGTGCGTGTGCTTTGTGTGTGTGTGTGTGTGTTTGGAAGAGAGTCATGACCACATACTACCGCCCGCACACACACACACACACACACGCACACGTACACACCTAACACACACACACAATCACATTGTCGGGGGTTTTGGAAGTGTAAAACATGGACAGGTGACGTTTGGGATGCTTTCAGAGTGGCGTGGAGGACAAATGCAGCACGCGAGGATGGGGAAGGGGGGGGGGGCATTCGAGATTGCCCCCCCCCCCCCGGGGACACTTTGGTGTCCCAATTTGTCCCCCCTAGGGACCGACCGGCAATACATAATGGTTTCTCGGTGGACGCTTCAGTAACCCAGATTGTCCCCAGGTGGGACACTTCCAGGTTGGGGTCAGGCTCGGGTGTTACACCGGGCCAATCCTCTAGTTTTATCAGATGCATCTGCACTGCATAATAGAGATGCTGGTGGCTGTATGAATGCATGGAAATCAATGGCTATCGGGGATTATTCTATGCTGGCCCAAGGAATGAATTGTCGGGGGCACTGCGTAATAAGGAGGTAAAGACTGACTTGTGACACGTGACATGTCGAACGCGCTTAGTTCTCCGGGTTGGACTCGAAAAAATTCGGGAGCAGAAAAGATGGAAATCTGGATCAAATATTTGTAAAGAGGATTTTATTTTAAACGACATTCTAGGATCGATGAAACAAAATGACAAAGCGTGTTTGGGAGAGCTTTAACATCCGTAATTTGAAACAGTATGAAACTATTCTGATAAAATGGTACGTTCATTTAATTAATTGAAACGGTTCATTATGCGTAAATTCCAGGCGCGACAAGACCGTCATCCAAAAATTCGAGAGCTACAATGCAGGAGTCCGGTAGCCAAAATTCCCCTCAGCAAAACGTCCCTGAGCAAACATGTCCCTGAGCATTATATTACAGTGCGGGGGCCAAAAGTCGAAAGCCAAAAGTTGACGGGCGCTGTAGCGGGGTGGTAAGACGTCGGCCTCTTAATGGGAAGGTCGAGGGTTCGAATCTCGGCCGCGGCCGCCTGGTGGGTTAAGAGTGGAGATTGTTCCGATCTCCCAGGTCAACTTATGTGCAGACCTGCTAGTGGCTTATCTCCCTTCGTGTGTACACGGAAGCACAAGACCAAGTGCGCACGGAAAAGATCCACGTCAGAGTTCGGTGGGTTATAGAAACACGAAAATACCCAGCATGCTTCCTCCGAAAGCGGCGTATGGCTGCCTAAATGGCGGGGTAAAAACGGTCATACACGTAAAATTCCACTCGTGCAAAAAAACACGAGTGTACGTGGGAGTTTCAGCCCACGAACGCAAAAGAAGAAGAAGAAAGCCAAAAGGATAAAGAGTGATTTTGTCACCAGCGTTTGGCCGCTTTGTTTTTGACGGTGTTGCAACTTCTGAACATTTCAGCATATTCCCTGGCGCGACATGTGTCTCAGATGGTGTCAGATGTGGGCCAAATGTCAGGGGACTTTGGATGAATCTAGAACCTATTTTCATTTCTTCTGTCAGACTACAGGAACCATTGCGCTTGACATATGCATTTTCAAGGACATAGTGTTGGCATGCGGGTATGTAGCTAGACATATTAAATCGGTGGGGCGAAAGAGGAATTTTGTGGCATGACAGTGTTTCTGATTTTCAAATTAAACGTTTAGATACAATATGGTGATGTCGAGTAAAAGCATGTCAATTTAGCCGTTGTGGCCATTTGTTACGCACTCTATGAGGGAACGCGGTTTTTTTCGGTTTTTTTCATTCTTCACTGGCCTAATCCAGTTTTATGTAGAAGTTAGTGGCTTGTACATCTGTTGCAAATATTCCCACGAAAACTATTGCATCTTATCGCCTCTGTTGAAATAATTCCACGTAAAGATTAACTAAATAAAACCGATTTTTTAAATGTTACACCTCAGCATCAAAAACTTGAGAATGCTCACATGAAATCATGAGTGAAGTGTACACAACATTCTAGAAAGGCGTGTGTCGATTAGTTGGATTTAAAAAACAATTATCTTAATTATTTCCCGTGTAAACTTACACAGATCTGCCCAGGCTTTTGCATGTCATTTTTAGCATCCTTTAACTTGGGAACCCATACAGAATATGAACCCCCTGACAGAATCTTCATGATGGAATTCTGGCCATTTCTGCGAAAAGTCACTGTAGTCAAAATGCTTGTATTGTACATCGGAAGACTATTTTTCATTTCTTTTCATCTGTTTTACAATGTGCTATCACTGATACTTCCTTGAACTTTTAGAAATGTTGCTTTAAGTGGGAGTCAGTGAGCACAATAAAGTCTGTTTACATTTTAGTCCAACTTTTACTCCGCGTCTATCCAGTCAGAAGCGTCTGTCAACAATGCCGCACATGGCAAAAATAGCCACATTAATCCCGCAGAAACAGCCGCATCAATCCCGCAGAAATAGCCACATTAATCCCGCAGAAATAGCCACATTAATCCCGCAGAAATAGCCACATTAATCCCGCAGAAATAGCCACATTAATCCCGCAGAAATAGCCACATTAATCCCGCAGATGACACCACATTAATCCCGCAGAAATAGCCACATTAATCCCGCAGATGACACCACATTAATCCCGCAGAAATAGCCACATTAATCCCGCAGATGACACCCATGTCAATCGGTAAAATTAATTCAGCAAAAAAACAATGCCCACTCCGCAAAGGAATTAGCCAAGGCAGGCTGAAATGTTTTGGCATAATTCATGCCGTTATCCACTGTAAAGTACTGTTCACATGGCAGACTTTTAACCAACCTTTCCCCAACTTTTGACGGTTTGAAATCGCTCCTGAGTTGTCGAGGCCAAGTCGGTGAAAGGTTTGCCATGTGAACGGCCCTGGCGATTTAGGTTCGATTTAGGACAGGTATAGCAGCGACTCGAAAACTTAGTTGAGAGCGCACTGCTCGACTCGGCCGTGACTTGGCGAAGATTTTGCACAGACTTTCATTGTCGCGCTTACAGATTGGTTAGCTCTATCCGCTGAGTTATAAATAGCTATCCAAACTGCTCTTCTCGCATTAGGAGGTATAGCTCCGATAGCTGAACTGAACGAGAATCGCTGCTTAAAACTAGTTTGAGCAATTTACAGTGTCTTGACATTGGCAGCGATTTTGATTTGACTTGGCGCCGACTAAAAGTTAACTCACTCGCTACGAACCACTGCTATCGCAGTGGTCCCATGCACACCACTTCCCCACGAACCACTGCGATAGCAGTGTTTGACCTTTGGATTTTTTTAGCTCAATGACGTCAATTTTTGTACGAAAATAGAGAGGCTGGCTCTCAAGTTTAACCAATCGTCTGCAAATTACCAAGCTAGTTTCACTTCTGTCTGCTGTAGAACGATGACGCGAGGTTTGATTTCGTACTCGCTGGCTTTGTGCAAATTTGCAAAACAACAATGGCGTCTACCAGTACACGTGCTGAAACACTGCTATCGCAGTGGTTCGTGGGGAAGTGGTGTGCATGGGACCACTGCGATAGCAGTGGTTCGTAGTGAGTGAGTAAACCACGCGAATTTGAAGTGATGGCCCTGCGTTCAGCGTAATTTTGATGCCAGAAAAAGGGTTATTTATACCCCCCACCTAAATCAGCTATTTTCTAAGTAAAACACTTGAAACTTTGCACTGAAGGGCATCAACATATCAACAGTAAACCCTGAAAGTTTCAAATATCTGTGTTGAGTACTTCTTCAGTAATGATTTTTTTACCAACTAATACAAATGGCCAGTATACAGTGGAAAGCATAGGAAAAATCGCACAGTAGGGAGTTAGTTAATCGCTTCAAAGTTGGGGGAAAGTTGGTAGAAAGTCTACCATGTGAACAGCACTTAAGAGCGTGGTCAGATCTGGAGTGAATGACATTATGGCGAGCACGAGAAGGAAGACAACACTAAGAACGATGAATGGGCATTGTGACTTGTAATCTTCAGGCTGGCGCCATGTTTCTGCAGAGGGAGGGAGGGAGGGAGTGCCTGTCGTTTTCAGGTCAAGATCAATGAGCGGATCGATGCGAAAGGGAATTATTTAACACCCCTTTTCGCTGACGACTACTAAACAGCGAATCCTTGAAACAAGTGCAAATTTGGCAAATACATGTGACTCACAAGGGTAATTCTATTCCCTGTGTTGGCGGAAAATTCATGAATGCGATACACAGAATGACAAATGTAAATGATCCGGCAGGAACAAATGATAGTGATTAATAAAACAAGCAAGAGCATGACAACAAAACCGACTACATTAATAGAAACCAATGCAACAAATGAGATCCTTGGCAGTAAAACGGAAATAAATATGAAACATGCAACAAACGAGTGCATTAAACAAAATTGAATACGTCCTTCGCGACGTCTCTATTGGGTTAGCGGGCTTCCACAATGTCAGATTCTTTCTTTCCTACAGCTTCATTTTCGTAAAAAAATTGCTACAAGTCTCTCTCTTGCTTTTGCTCCCAATCCTACCCTCCCCCTGTCAATCTCCCCCTTCCCCTCCCCCTCCCTCTCCGCCTCGTTCCCCCTGGGAAGCCTGAATCTCAGGTTCTTCACTCTGACTCGAAGGTTAAAACTCAATTTTTCAAGCGAGTTAATTCCCCGCGCGCACGTGTGCAGTATACGGGATCGTGACACTGCCATAAAAATTAATGTCTTTTTGTGTTTCGCTCATTCATAAAGCTGGGTTTTTATGTGTACCTGTTGATGCAACATATTCATTTGCCGCTTGCACAAAATTCATGAGATGGCGTGGTTTCTCCCCCTTGAGTGTTCGTTCTTTTATGGAAACATTGGCCGTAATGTGCTTTCGATCTTTTTTTCCTCTAAGTCTAATTCCATTTTCTCTCACTTTTTTTCTTTTTAAATCTTTGAGGCTCCTTTTCTCCCTTTATATTGTGATTCGTATTCCTGATTGTGTCTTCAGGCTATAAAACAACAACGATTTACGCTCTCGGCACGCGGTGGCAACATTTCAGTGAAACTGAATGTGCACAATGTTATTGTGTTTCAAGGTCACATGAGAAACGCCTTCTGGAGTATTCATTTTG
>NC_090256.1:77171835-77229335 GCF_037325665.1 Littorina saxatilis | reverse complement strand
CTAAACGTAGACAAACACAGTATGTAAGAATTTTTATTATTTTTTTCTGCTGGCCAATAATATATACATATATATATAGAACCAGTATTTATTAATGAAATCAATTTGTATGGTTAAAATGTCTCAGTTAAATATAGAAATATCACCTTCGTAGCATGGTTTCCACTGGTACATAGCTCTGGAGAGTAACCCACATACTTGTTTTTTCATTTGACATATATAACACGCAGAAGCCAAAGTTACAAACAGGTTCACCTTGTATTAGAGCTTTGCTAGAATGGCCTCTGGGGCTCTTCAAGGAAGACATATATATATATAGTCCAGACACACAGAATAGACAAACGAATAGAAAAAAAGCAGACTTGCATAAATCTGTTGCCGTAAGTTCCAGGACAAACACACACACAAACACACACACACACACACACACACACACACACACACACACACACAAGAAAAAAAACGACTCCCTGTATGAATAGCTGCACAATATTCCAGACAGTCACAGACATCACAGAGCAAGCAATGTCACACTTTTGACAAGGGCAAACAAGGTTGGGTCTCCTGCAGCATAGATATTCATACCCCAGAACCCAAGGGCCGCGCAATTCGGGAGGGTCCACACATCGTGGGGACTGAATGTGACAGTCTCCCCCTGTCCCCGGGGGACCAGTCTCTTTACAGTGGAACCCCCCTTTTAAGACCCCCCCCCCCCCCCCCCCCCCCCTAATTTAAGACTCTTATCAAGACCATGTTTTCTCAGACTTTCTGTTCAGAACCTCTGTCAATTTACCCCCATTTTAAAGGTCCTTGTCTACATTTGTATACCGAAATCGCCATTTGACCATTAAAATGCAGAGTCTATTATCTACAAATATCAACAATACACCCCCTTTCGATCAGGAAAGACGAAGCCAGTGTAGCCGTTTGAAAATTCATTGTAGTATTCCAGCGTAGTACTCATAAAAGTTGAGGCAGCACTGTCACACCCTCATTACACCCCCGGTATAGGGGTGTGTATAGGATTCGGTCGATGTGTTTGTTTGTGTGTTTGTGTGCGCATATAGATCTCAAGAATGAACGGACCTATCGTCACCAAACTTGGTCAACAGGTTCTATACATTCCTGAGACGGTCCTTACAAAAATTGGGACCAGTCAAACACACGGTTAGGGAGTTATTGGTGGATTAAGATTCTACAAGGACTTATAGAGGGACATATTAATGGTCAAAGGGAAATAACCTTCTCAGTTGGTGGCAGTGAGTAAGGTAAGGACGGGGGTGTTTTTCCTACCTCGGAGGAATTTCTTGTTTTTCAATAAAATTGATTGAAATTTTGGCCAAGCAATCTTCGACGACGGCCGGACTTTGGTATTGCATTTCAGCTTGGAGGCTTAAAAATTAATTAATGACTTTGGTCATTAAAAATCTGAAAATTGTAATTAAAATTATTTATAAAACGATCCAAAATTACGTTCATCTTGTTCTTCATCATTTTCTGATTCCAAAAACATTTAAATATGTTATATTCGGATTATAAACAAGCTCTGAAAATTAAAAATATAAAAATTATGATTAAAATAAAATTTCCGAAATCGATTTAAAAACAATGTCATCTTATTCCTTGTCGGTTCCTGATTCCAAAAACATATAGATATGATATGTTTGGATTAAAAACACGCTCAGAAAGTTAAAGCGAAGAGAGGTGCAGAGAAAAGCGTGCTATGCAGCACAGCGCAACAACTACGGCGCTAAACAGGCTCGTCAATTTCACTGCCTTTTGTACGAGCAGCGGACTACGGTCATTGTGAAAAAATGCAGTGCGTTCAGTTTCATTCTGTGAGTTCCACAGCTTGACTAAATGTAGTAATTTCGCCTTACGCGACTTGTTAAGACCTGATTTTCTCATATGTTTGAGGTCTTAAAAAGGGGGTAGACTGATTTCCATGCATTTTTCCAGTCAGTGCTGCTATCTATATTGTACTCTGGTATATTGGCTGACGTGTAAAAAAACAAGAAATTCCTCCGAGGTAGGAAAAACACCCCCGTCCTTACCATTCTCACTGCCACCAACTGAGAAGGTTATTTCCCTTTGACCATTAATATGTCCCTCTATAAGTCCTTGTAGAATCTTAATCCACCAATAACTCCCTAACCGTGTGTTTGACTGGTCCCAATTTTTGTAAGGACCGTCTCAGGAATGTATAGAACCTGTTCACCAAGTTTGGTGACGATCGGTCCGTTCATTCTTGAGATCTATATGCGAACACAAACAAACAAACAAACACATCGACCGAATCCTATACACACCCCTATACCGGGGATGTAAAAAGTCAATGCAGAGAAGGGCCACAGATGCAGTTGTTCTGTCAGTGTGTGTGTGTGTATGTGTGTGTGTGTGTGTTAGTACGTGTATGTGTGTGTGTGCGTGTGTGTGTGCGTGTGTGTGTGTATGTTTATGTGTGTGTGCATGTGTGTATGTGTGTGTGTGTGTCTGTGTGTGTGTTAGTGTGTGTGTGTGTGTGTGTGATGTGCTTATGTGTGTGAGTGTGTGTGCGCGCGCGCGTGTGTGTGTGTGTGTGTGTGTGTGTGTGTGTGTGTGTGTGTGTGTGTGTGTGTTAGAGTGTGCTTATGTGTGTGTGTATGAGTGTGTGTTAGTACGTACGTGTGTGTGTGTGAGTGTGTATGTGTGTGTGTGTGTGTGTGTGTGTGTGTGTTAGTACGTGTATGTGTGTGTGTGTGCGTGTGTGTGTGTGTGTGTGTGTGTGTGTGTGTGTGTGTGTGTGATTGTGTGTGTGTGTGTGTGTGTGTGTGTGTGTGTGCGTGGGTGTACGTGGGTGTGTTGGTGCATGCGTGCGTGTGACTTTACAGGTCGATTATCACTTTTTGGTTTTAATTTTATGTATTTACGGTAAGTAGAATTAAAAGTAATATAATTATCATGTTCAGTTTATATTTTCAAACCAAAATAAAATCAACTTTAAGGTCTATTTGCTAACTTACTTGATTTGTTTCTGCCTAGAGTAGGGGACGGTTGCCTAATATGAACCACTAGCACTGCACTACCTAATATGGACCACTGCCTAATATGGACCACCTCCTGTTCTGACAAACGGTGCTAAAGCGCTCAAAACAATTTCATTCGCTGTATTTATAGTGGGGCTCGTATGTTGCAGACGCACTAATAAATCATTCACATCTTGCAACAAACATCATACTTTGTGATATTGTTCCTTATAATCATTTAAGGGATTTCAGATACAGAGCCACTTCAGAAATCGCTTTTTTTGACTTTGATAGGGAATAAAAGGCTGCATTTACAGCAGACGAAGTTTGTACCAAAAGCGCTCAGCAGTAAATATTCCCAACTCAGCAAATGTAAAATTCAATGGTTTACCATGCACCAGAAGTTGTCTGCTGATAACACATGCATGACATAATTATTATTATGGGTATTCTTGTGTTCTGGTATTTAATTTGATCGTTTTTAGAATTTTTTATATCCGCAGTATGAACATTCAAGATGGCGGCCTCCGTAACATTGCGTGTTTTGATTTGAGCAAAAACAACGTTTCTGAAGGTAAGTTTTCAAGAATACGCATCCATTCACCAGTGTCACATCATTTTACTGTTTAATTCTCCCCTGGGGTCTGTTATTCATCGGGTGAAGCGCTGAAATGCAGAGACTTTGTTTAATCTTGTGATGCTGATAGATCTAGATCTATCTGTTGATTACAAGTAAGGAAATCATGATCGCCACGCTGGTGATTTTAAACAGATTAAACGAACTTTGAATAAAAGGCGAGGAGAAAGAGATTGTTCATGGTATGATAATTAGTCCTGCCTATGTTAAGGACTTCCATTAGTCTCTAAACGGCTGAGGTGGGGAGGGGTAGAGTCAAAAATTGAGTGAGAGTAGTATAGGCCACAGGGGCGGATCAGTTGCTTTGTAAGGGGGGAGGCACTTTGAATTGAAAGTGAATGTGATGGGCGCGAAGCGCCCGAATTTGCTAAGGGGGTCCGGGGGCATGCCCCCCCGGAAATTTTTTGGGCCCAAAGAAGCAAAATGGTGCCATCTGGTGCCATTTGAACTTAGAAAATAATGGTCATAGAATCAGCTTTCCAAATTTTTTTAATTTTATTTTTCGGGGGGGGGGGGGGGGGCACGTGCCCCCTGTGCCCCCCCCCCCCTCGTCCGCCCCTGGGCCAGATAGTAGGATGACCAGCTGGAGATAAAAACACTCCACTCCCCATGTCTTTACAGTGTTGTGATCAAACTTTCAAAGACGGTAGGTAACAGACAAAAGCATACAGTGTATCCTAATCAAATGAGATAAGTGGTTTTGAGGTACCGCTCTGTTTGAGTTTTACAATTTTGGTTTGTTGCTTGTTTCTCATCCTTTTGCTTATTTTAAGTTGACCGTGCATTGGTGTGAATTTTATTTTTACAGGATATACAAGAGTTACACCACATGCCGGTTTATGGGAACAAGCGTTCTGCAATTATTCCGGTGCCACAGAAGGGAGCTGATTTCACTAGTACTACTGTTTCAAGGTTTGTTACCTAATAATCCTGTTAAGATTTTTTTATTTGTATCAATTGGAACATGTTTGCACATAATTTGTAAGCGACCTCTGTGAATTTGATGGGTTTAACGTACCCTCACTATGGTCAACATTCTGTTAGCGACTGTTTGAAGCGAATAAATGCAGCGGTCAGAAAGATTCCAGAATCAGTTGGATCACTGGAAAGTGTTGTTTTTTTTATAACCTGAAACAGTAAGAATTATACGAATTCATGAAATAAAATTTTCTTTCATTTTGGTCTGTTGTGTGAAGGCTTGCTACCCGGCCCCGGCTTTGACCGACTCTCTGAGATAGTAAACATTATTGAAATACATTCAAATAAAAATGTCACTTTTCATCTTTTGTGTGAAGGGTACCCCAGGCTGATTTCCTGCACCATGGATGTAGAGGATGCCAGACAGCCTGCTTCTCATTTTTCTGCTCGTGAAGTGTATCGCCACATTGCCAAAGCCATTGGCCAAGAGAAGTCACCCTGTCTGCCCATTTTGCATAGCCTATGTCGTTCTTCAATGGTATTGGGGAAACAGAAGGCTTGGGAAGTATGGCAAGCATTTGAAGACGTCACTCAAACTTTCTTCAGGTTGTCTGCTCCTCTTTGTAAGCTGAGTGCACAAGAGCTTTTTGGTGTACATTTGTAGGACAAAACCAGCAACGTACTGGGTGTAAACAGTGCTAGACGGTACCTCTTCAGTAAAAAGAGCTGCCAAATTGACCATAACCCCCTTACAAGTGAGGTGCTGCTGCAGGACATGAGATTGAGAAGAGCCATCTACCTATTAGACTACCCAACTCTGTGGGCTGGCAGTTCAAGGCTGGAAAGTGGGAGTCATTCTGGACGAGCTTTCAAGAGGTATCCAGCGTGTGCCGAGAACTCATGAGGTGTGCCTGCAAGAAGAGCTGTACAACAAAACGCTGCAAATGCTGCAAAGAAAGACTGCAGAGCACAGCTCTTTGCAAATGTGCTTGCATGCCTGTGAAAACTGTCAGCATCTAAACTGTGCAAAAATATTATTGCACCCATTTTCATACCCCAACTCAAACATTTATTCCTGTGTCATTTTATTCAAACTGTCTATGCCATTAAAGGCTCGCATCTTCGCTATCTGGCACTTTTTTTTGTTACATCATCATTTACGCCGTCAAAATAAGGATACCCTTGACGTGACAAAGAAATGTGACAAAAACTTCGGGTACCTTTTAAAAAGCCGACGACAATTCCTGAGGCACAACTGGGTCACTGTTGTATACGAAGAGAAAGTCAACTTGATTATCCATCCCGAACAGGTTGTTTTATTTCACCATCTTGCATATTTCTAGTGTTGTGCCATTGTACCTACTGATGTATGTGTCGATCTCACGGATGAGATGTTTATGTGTCAAATTTGAGGGATACCCAAGTCAACTAAAATCCATGTATTTTAGCAATGACCAAGTGGATTGCGTTGAAACTTTCAGGAATGTGTGTCTACACACGAGGCGTAGTTCAACCGTTTGAGTACACTTTCAAATCTTCACGAAATAATATTTTAAAAACTGCCACAGGTTTGTTGACTTACATCCCACATATTTTTGACTTCGCATGTATATATGACAGATGGTTGTTTCAAGTACTGCCAAAGTTTCTTTTGAGTATAGACACTTGCCGGAATGTGCTAGTTGTGTAAACACATGAGAACAAACAACGTTTTCGAAATACAGCGATTATGAATTTTAGTCGACTTTTGAGTTGATACATTACATTTTTATCCGTTTTATTTTGGGGGTACCCTTATTTGGGCGGCGGTCAAATAACCCATGTAAATGCCAACCTTTTATCGTAAAAGTGTTCCAGTTAGCCAAGTTGAGTGCCCTCAATAGCATACATTGAATACAACAGCAAAGGAATGAATGTTTTCGTTTTGGTATGAAAATTGGTGCAATATATTTATTTTTGTACAGTTTAGGTAATCCACAATTCTTCAACCCTGCCACCCACACCGTCCAATCATTCTCTGCACCAACAATTAATACATTTATTGTTTTGTTTAAAAATGTTTTTGTGTTAGTTTCTATTGCAAGAGAATGTCTTGTGGCATCAAAAATGCCTAAATACCCTTTTCATTGGCGGCCATTTTGAAAATTGTTAAAAAACTACTGATTTTTTAATTTTTTCACGGTGGCTCTGTATCAGGTTTTGTTAAGCGAAAGCAAATGTCCATCTACGCCAAATTTGCTGTTAATCACATGAAGTGAAATATGCCTAACATACCCAACCGTTTACACTGGCGGCCATTTTGAAAAATTGTTCAAAAACTACCTATTTTTTAATTTTTCGCGGTGGCTCTGTATCAGGTTTTGTTAAGCACATAAAACTCTTCATGTTTGCTAAATTTGGTGTTTGTTGCATGATTTGAATGATTTTGCAACATACAAGCCCCACTATTACCCTCTATGGATGACTTGCACATGTCAAAACAGTTGCAGAAACACAAACGAAAAAAGCGTTTGGCTTTTTTTTTCTTTTTTACACTTTTGACAGCTTTCACTCGAAATTTGACGCTTAAAACGGACTAGTTCTGTGTCTTGTCTTTTCTTGTCTATTTGTTTTGTTTGTCCCCAGTCTGAGAAACTATTTGGGACATGATGTGGTGATGTGTCCACAGCCAAAACTGCTATCACACAACTATTTGGGACATGATGTGGTGATGTGTCCACAGCCAAAGCTGCTATCACACAACTATTTGGGACATGATGTGGTGATGTGTCCACAGCCAAAGCTGCTATCACACAACTATTTGGGACATGATGCGGTGATGTGTCCACAGCCAAAGCTGCTATCACACAACTATTTGGGACATGATGTGGTGATGTGTCCACAGCCAAAGCTGCTATCACACAACTATTTGGGACATGATGTGGTGATGTGTCCACAGCCAAAGCTGCTATCACACAACTATTTGGGACATGATGTGGTGATGTGTCCACAGCCAAAGCTGCTATCACACAAAAACTGCAATAAATGACAGATTAGACTGAATGTTATATTTTTAGCAGTGTTGACCCCGAGATTCTACTGCAAACAAAAAATTATAGCGAAATCGCAAAGTGTGTGTGTATCCCCTAATTATGGACCACCTTCAACAAATAAAAGAAAATAAATGTTAAAGGTTGGTTTTATTCATTCATTAAGAAGCTTGCTAAAATATAACCTATAACTAGGTCATGGACTGGGTGGCCGAGTGGTAACGCACTAGCGCTCGGAAGCGAGAGGTTGCGAGTTCGACCCTGGGTCAGGGCGTTAGCAATTTTATCCTACATACGTGAGAGAGACACCCGTGAGATAATAATCGTTCAAATCACACGTGTGTATATCATGTAAATGAGGTCATGTCAAGCAAGTCTGGCAGGGACCTGTTTTTCCACTGCTTATGATGCCAAAGTCACCGAGACAAACGTCATTATAGAAGAAAAAAAATTGCGCTCGCTAATTACCCTCGATGAATCTTTAGAACTAACACGTCACGCCACATTTTCAGAGTGACGTTTCTTTGCTTTGACGTAATAGATTGCACGAGGCTTTAGAAGAGATCGAGGTTCCAAAACAAGCGTCTTCAATTTAGCTGCCTCGTCTGCAAGACATTTTCAGTAAAATACACGTAAGTACAGTGTGTAGGATAAACAGAATACTACATGGCTTGCTGTGTCGTACCAGATTTACACTCGTTGCTTTTTCAAATAGTGAACAGCTCGCTTTCGCTCGCAGTTCAATATTAAAAAAACCAACTCGTGTAAATCTGGTACGACACAGCAAGCCATGTAGTATTCTCTATTTCTCCCCCCTTTCCTAACCTAGGTGGTGGGTTCAAGTGCTAGTCTTTCGGATGAGACGAAAAACCGAGGTCCCTTCGTGTACACTACATTGGGGTGTGCACGTTAAAGATCCCACGATTGACAAAAGGGTCTTTCCTGGCAAAATTGTATAGGCATAGATAAAAAATGTCCACCAAAATACCCGTGTGACTTGGAATAATAGGCCGTGAAAAGTAGGATATGCGCCGAAATGGCCGCGATCTGCTGGTCGATGTGAATGCGTGATGTATTGTGTAAAAATTCCATCTCACACGGCATAAATAGATGATCCCTGCGCCTTGAGTCCGAGTCTGGAGATACGCGCGCGATATAAGACTTCATATAACATAACTAGCCTTCGAGCTTTCAACAAAATATATCAAATAGTCTTCTTTTCGGGAAAGTTGATAATTTCATTTATTTTATCTCTGTTTTTGATAATATGATTCTTTAGTTTCCTGCTGTGCTTCAAATAATTTTCTCGTCAAACTGAAACAGATCAATCTTAAGCATATTTGAATTAGTCTGACTTGCACACTAAGTTGTACATGTATCATGTTATTTTGAAGTTTAGGGGGCTTTTCATAGTGATTCACGAAGGCCTCTGTGTGAATTTTTCTTTATTTGATTTTTGCTGAAAGCTAATTCGCACTATTTAGGTCTAACGGTTAACAAAAGAGAGAAGAACTGCCAAACACAAAATGAAACATCTTCGCAAGAAAACAAGCTAGTTATCAGCATGAAACGTAAAGTGGTCCATATTTAAGCAACCTTCCCCCACATGGTTTAACGCGAAACTATATGGGCCTGCTGCGGGCAGATTTTCCAAACCGACCCGAATTCATCTGGCAAGTCTGTATTCACTGGTAAAGCCTTTCTGGGGCTCACTCCAGCCCCAATCTCAGCGTCTGTCTTATGTCAAAAGCCGGAGAGACTTGGAGACAGGGGAAAGAACCCTTACGGAGGACGGGACTGCCAATCAAACCTGTCGAGTTACTTCGCTTGGCTTCTTCGGGGTGACGGCGTGCCATCTTAAAATGATTGTGCGCCGCGCCATCGAAGGATGGTTTGACTGATCTAGATTCCGCTGTCAGCGTGAGTTCGTCCCCACGTTCGGCGAGAGATTTATTTCTCAGAGTCAACTTTGTGTGCAGACTCTCCTCGGTGTCCGAACACCCCCGTGTGTACACGCAAGCACACTGAAGACCAAGACACTCAGTGCGCACGAAAAAGATCCTGTAATCCATGTCAGAGTTCGGTGGGTTATAGAAACACGAAAATACCCAGCATGCTTCCTCCGAAAGCGGCGTATGGCTGCCTAAATGGCGGGGTAAAAACGGTCATACACGTAAAAGCCGTGGGAGTTTCAGCCCATGAACGAACAAACAAACAAACAAACTGATCTAGATTGAGAGTCACGAACGTGTATACCATGCAGAATTCTGTGAACACCTTATTGCATTCATCTTGAACGGTTTTGAGATGTGTTCTATTCTGGTGCAGTAGAAAATTAGCGAATCAGTGACAAATGTCAAGTGGACCTTTTTGTGTGACACTTCCACTCGACGTCAAAACGTCTTCAGCAGCCCTTCATTCCCATGCTAGAGGATTCAAATCAGATTTGAAATCCTCTCACTCTCTTAGTTGTGTGGCGTAAGCCGCTGCGCGCAGATTCAGCTAGGGACTGACGATGAGCACATCTGAACTGCGCTTTGCGACCGAGACTGTTGGTATAAACGGGAAACCAACTGCATTTGCCTGTCTTCTTTTCAACGCTGACTGAAATAGTTCCAGTCTAATGCACTACGTATAATCTCACAAGAAACATAAGAAAGATTCAGACTCTGTGCAGGCGGTATAGGCCTTATGTGCTTAGCGCTACGTGTTTGTTTGGACCGTCTTAAAAGACTATTTGTTATATTTTTTTGAAATCTCGAGGGCTAGTTATAGGTTATTGTCAGCAAGCTTCTTAATGAATTAATTAAAATTGCCTTTAGTTTTTAGTTTCTTCGATTTGTTGAAGGTGGTCCATATCAGGGGACTCGCACATACTTTGAGGTTTTGCTATTATTTTTTGTTTGCAGTAGAAACTCGGGGTACACACTGTTAAAATGTAACAAATACTGTCTTAGCTGTCATATATAGCCATTTTTGTGTTATGAAAGCTTTGGCTGTGGACAGAAACGAGTCCGTTTTAGGCGGCAAATTTAGAGTGAACGCTGCCAAAAGTGAAAAAAAGCGAAAAAGCCTAACGGTTTTCAGGTTTGTGTTTCTGCAACTGTTATGACATGTGCAACTTATCCAGAGAGGGTGAATAAAGCGAATGAAATTGTTCAAGTTGAGCGCTCTAGCGCCGTTAGTTTGTCAGAACAGGAGGTGGTCCATATTAGGAGCCGGTCCATATTAGGAGCCTTTCACTATATGCTAAAAACGGTCTTCTGGTAGGTAAAAGATCCGAACCCTCTGTTATTCCAAGCCCTTTCTAATGATCTGCATGTGCTGCATTACTGTTTGCTAGTTTATTGTATGCTGATTTGTTTTCTGGTCAACCGCTCACTGATTTGTTGAAACTCCTCCAGCAAGCACTTAAAACATAACAGATTCCACGTCTGTGAAAAAAGCTGGGGAAACCCAGGAAGAAAGGGGCTTAACTGACTGTATTCCTGGTCCCTCCAACCATCTTTTGATACATTCAATCATACGTTTGTCTGACTAACCGTCGGTACTTCTGTCCACACACTCTTCCTCTATTTCTTGGGCAACTTCCACTAGCCTAGTGGAGAAACCCGGTGAATGTATTCCGGTTTCTGTCCATGCATCCCACCATAAAACGATCAGTGCCACGTTTACTGCCCTTGTTCTTAAATGCAGTTTTATTCAGTGGAAGCAATACGAGATTGCCTGTCACTCTGAAACATGTGCAGAGGTGCACGATACGAAATTGAGTGGGAACAAGCCGCGGGGTATGATTGGTTGAAATAACAACAAATCCCAATTTCAACCCATCCGACCCCAGCGGCAGCGTACAACGCATTTGTGTGGCTCCCAGTTTCGCTTCGTGCATCTCATCCCGGGCCTCTAGGCATCAGTTCCAAAGGAAAGGCAAGGGACACTTCTCATGTCAGACACCCCCCTTACACCCGACGGCTGCACCGAACACTACTTCTTGTAAGAGACCGGCGTCACTCACACCGATTGATTTTCTTGGGCGTCCTAAATAGCACCCTTCGTGCGAAGTACACTTCAAGCAATCATCAGGTTCAGGAGGAAGGCCTGACGCTTAACGCTGTGGTGTTCGGTGTAGCAAGTAATAGCAAAACTTGCTTCCAATAGTTACAGTGAGAGAGAACCTTATCCCTTTACACGAAGTTCTTCAGTTCGACTGGTACAAGATGGCCCGTCAGAAGCAATGCGTACAGCCACCACCTACAGGGGAACGCCCCCCCATGCACTTGACGGCTTAACCAAACCCCATAATTATCTTGAAAGACTGGCGTCGCTGACTCCGATTGATTTTCTTTTGCGTCTGAAATAGCATCCATCGTGCCAAGTACACTTCAAGCAATCATCAAATACAGGACAATGAGAGGCACCCCATACTCGGCCAACAAAAATAAAGTCTGTTTACGGTAACATAGGCACAAAAAAATAGGGTCGGTAGGTCGGGATTTTTAATTCTTTTTCCAAATGCCAAAAAAAAGTCTAGGGTCGCGCGAAAAAAATAGGGTCGGTCGGGATACCGTAAACAGACTATATTTGAGGGGGGGGGTGCTAACGCTGTGGTGTTCGGTGTAGCAAGTAATGGCAAAACTTGCTTCCAATAGTTCCAGGAAGACGCAGGCAATAGCAAAACTAACTTCCAATAGTTCCAGGGAGAGACAACCCTATCCCTTTACGAGATGTTCTTCAGTTTGACTGGCACAAGATGGGCCGTCAGAAGCAATGCGTACAGCCGTCACTTACAGGGGCAAGAGACACTTCTCCAGTCGAAGAGCCCCCCTGCACTTGTCGACTCTACCAAACCCCACATCTCGTGTCAAGAGCCAGGCGTCGCTCACTCCGATTGATTTTCCTGGGCATCCTAACTAGCACCCATTCTGCCAAGTACACTTGGCTGGAGCCCGCCGTTCTGCGCTGCCCCCTAACGGCGCCTTTACACCGACACTTTCTCTATCTTAGGCTAACGGTCCACTTGTTGAATTGGCTGTGGGCCAAGGGAGTGAATGGCGTTCCTCTCCCTGTGCGGTTCGGTACCGCCAATTTCATCAGCATGACAAAATGCAGTGTTAGAGCCAATTTCATCAGAATGACAAGTGCTGGTTATGAGCCAATTTCATCAGCATGACAAGTGCTGGTCGCGAACTGAGAAGTGATAGCGTGTGAGAGAGTTTCCGAATTGTGCAGTTGTTGAAAATATACTTCACGGGACTGTGCCCCAAACAAACATAAACCGGCTAATGTCTAGCTTGCACTGATTGGATAAGGAAGTTCTCATGTCCGTCTTCTCCAGTCATGCCAAGAAACCGTGTCATTCAATTTCTTACGAGTCATGTAAAGAAAACTAACTTCCCCAAATCCTCCCTCAGCTGTCCGACAGCTTGCCTCAAAAGAATAGAAGAGACTCTCCCCCGTCGCCTCCACATTGACAAGTCACATCACACATTCATACCCGTTCAAGGGTGAAGACCTGTCCTACTTTTTACATTTAGTCAAGTTTTGACTAAATGTTTTAACGTAGAGGGGGGAATCGAGACGAGGGTCGTGGTGTATGTGCGTGTGTGTGTGTGTGTGTGTGTGTGTGTGTGTGTGTGTGTGTGTGTGTGTCTGTCTGTGTGTGTGTGTAGAGCGATTCAGACTAAACTACTGGACCGATCTTTATGAAATTTAACATGAGAGTTCCTGGGTATGAAATCCCCATACGTTTTTTCATTTTTTCAATAAATGTCTTTGATGACGTCATATCCGGCTTTTCGTGAAAGTTGAGGCGGCACTGTCACGCTCTCATTTTTCAACCAAATTGGTTGAAAGTTTGGTCAAGTAATCTTCGACGAAGCCCGGACTTCGGTATTGCATTTCAGCTTGGTGGCTTAAAAATTAATTAATGATTTTGGTCATTAAAAATCTGAAAATTGTAAAAAAAAAAAATTTTTTATAAAACGATCCAAATTTACGTTCATCTTATTCTCCATCATTTTCTGATTCCAAAAACATATACATATGTTATATTTGGATTAAAAACAAGCTCTGAAAATTAAAAATATAAAAATTATTATCAAAATTAAATTTTCGAAATCAATTTAAAAACACTTTCATCTTATTCCTTGTCGGTTCCTGATTCCAGAAACATATAGATATGATATGTTTGGATTAAAAACACGCTCAGAAAGTTAAAACGAAGAGAGGTACAGAAAAGCGTGCTATCCTTCTCAGCGCAAGTACTACCCCGCTCTTCTTGTCAATTTCACTGCCTTTGCCGTGCGCGGTGGACTGACGATGCTACGAGTATACGCTCTTGCTGAAAAATTGCATTGCGTTCAGTTTCATTCTGTGAGTTCGACAGCTACTTGACTAAATGTTGTATTTTCGCCTTACGCGACTTGTTACATTTAGTCAAGTTTTGACTAAATGTTTTAACATAGAGGGGGAATCGAGACGAGGGTCGTGGTGTATGTGTGTGTGTGTGTGTGTGTGTGTGTGTGTGTGTGTATAGATCAGTTCCCAGAAAATGTCTGGACCGATCTTCATGAAACTTCACATGAGAGTTCCTGGGTATGATATCTCCAGACCAATTTTTCTTTTTTCATATAAATGTCTTTGCTGACGTCATATCCGGCATTTAGTGAAACTTGAGGCGGCACTGTCACGCCCTCATTTTCGAACCAAATTGGTTGAAATTTTGGTCAAGTAATCTTCGACGAAGCCCGGACTTTGGTATTGCATTTCAGCGTGGAGGCTTAAAGATTAATTAATGAGTTTGCTCATTAAAGTTGTCATTAAAATGAAATTGTCGCAAACAGATTAAAAAATGATTGCATCGTATTCTTCATCAAATTCTGAATCTAAAAATATGTACATATGTTATGTTTACTCTTAAAATGTGATCACAATTAACGAAAATAGGTTAATTAGTACTACGATTAAAATGTAAGAAATCGATCCAAAAATGGTTTCATCTTATTCTTTATCATTTCCTGATTCCCAAACCATATAGATATAATATGTTTTATTCAAAACAAGCTCAGAAAGTTAAAATAAAAATACAGAAAAGCGCTCTTTATTGCTTACCGCAGTACGCTATTGCGCTATTCTGCCTCGTCAATTTCACTTCGTGTTTCACGGGAAAACTGCCGCGGGGATTGACGTACGAAGCTGTATTGTCTCGGTTTAAAAAAAATGCAGTGCGTTCAGTTTCATTCTGTGATTTCAACAGCTTGATTAAATGTAGTAATTTTGCCTTACGCGACTTGTTATTGGATACAATGAACCTTAGACGTCCTAATAAAATGTGCAGACGTAAAAGAAGTTTCTGACAAACACTTTATTCCGGGACGTCATCCCGAAAAAGATGGTTAACTTTTTAAGAGATGAACATTTGTAACAAAGAAGTGGGAAAAGACGTGCGCTTTTTAGAATCTTCTTCGTTTTACTGTGATGGACCTAAACGTAGACACAACAAGTCGCGTAAGGCGAAATTACAACACTTAGTCAAGCTGTCGAACTAACAGAATGAAACTGAACTCACTGCATTTTTACAGCAAGAGCGTATACTCGTAGCATCGTCAGTCCACCGCTCGATGCAAAGGCAGTGAAATTGACAAGAAGAGCGGGGTAGTAGTTGCGCTGAGAAGGACAGCACGCTTTTCTTTATCTCTATTCTTTTTAACTTTTTGAGCGTGTTTTTAATCCAAACATATCACATCTATATGTTTGTGGAATCAGGAACCCACAAGGAATAAGATGAAATTGTTTTTAAATCGATTTCGTAAATTTTATTTTAATAATAATTTTTATATTTTTAATTTTCAGAGCTTGTTTTTAATCCGAATATAACATATTTATATGTTTTTGGAATCAGAAAATGATGAAGAATAAGATGAACGTAAATTTGGATCGTTTTAAAAAAAAAGGTTTTTGTTTTACAATTTTCAGATTTTTAATGACTAAAGTCATTAATCAATTTTTAAGCCACCAAGCTGAAATGCAATACCGAAGTCCGGCCTTCGTCGAAGATTGCTTGGCCAAAATTTCAATCAATTTGATTGAAAAATGAGCGTGTGACAGTGCCGCCTCAACTTTTACAAAAAGCCGGATATGACGTCATCAAAGGTATTTATCGAAAAAAAGAAAAAATGTCCGGGGATATCATTCCCAGGAACTCTCATGTCAAATTTCATAAAGATCGGTCCAGTAGTTTGGTCTGAATCGCTCTTCACACACACACGTACAGACAGACACACACACACACACACACACACACACACACACACACACACCACGACCCTCGTCTCGATTCCCCCTCTACGTTAAAACATGTAGTCAAAACTTGACTAAATGTAAAAACACAGAGACCACGATGTAAACTTAAGAGTGAGAAAGGACACAGAATGGAATCGGTCAGCCTGGATAGCAAATTAAGATAAAGGGACATGAACAACAGACAATCAAACAACCAACACCCGTTTCGCTCCCCATGTGAAAAGTCGTGTGTGACATGAGAATGGGAAAATGCCTTCTGGGCGACATCCTTAGTAATAGTCATTCTGACACAAGCTAGGAATCACAAGAAGTTTGACTGCTGCGTCATACCTCTGTGGATACTACGGACTGTAAGTCACGGGTGGTAAGGCTCTTCTGACGGCATTTTTCAAAATGGTACGTTTTGCAGGTATGTGCACAAATGTCTTTGTCGATTTTTTTGTTTTGTTTTTGTTGGTATGTGATTATGTGGACTCTGCTCTGCATTTTGTCTTTTTGGTATGTGATTATGTGGACTCTGCTCTGCATTTTGTCTTTTTGGTATGTGATTATGTGGACTCTGCTCTGCATTTTGTCTTTTTGGTATGTGATTATGTGGACTCTGCTCTGCATTTTGTCTTTTTGGTATGTGATTATGTGGACTCTGCTCTGCATTTTGTCTTTTTGGTATGTGATTATGTGGACTCTGCTCTGCATTTTGTCTTTTTGCGTGGTCTTAATCGCTCGGATGATCCAGGACATATATTCTTGTGAATTGAGAAACTGATCTCATTTTAACCCAAGATAACGTCATGTAATTACGCTATTTTAGGCCATATCAGAAAGACACGTTACAATGATTCAGAGAGAAACACATCTTTACAACAAACGTAAACCAGGGCTTAATACCACTAACTTCTTCTTCTTCTCCTGCGTTCGTGGGCTAAAACTCCCACGTACACTCGTGTTTTTCGACGAGTGGAATTTTACGTGTAGCCTATGACCGTTTTTACCCCGCCATTAAGGCAGCCATACGCCGCTTTCGGAGAAAGCATGCTGGGTATTTTCGTGTTTCTATAACCCACCGAACTCTGATATGAATTACAAGATCTTTTCCGTGCGCACTTGGTCTTGTGCTTGCGTGTACACACGAAGGGGGATAAGCCACTAGCAGATCTGCACATAAGTTGACCTGGGAGATCGGAAAAATCTCCACACTTAACCCACCAGGCGGCCGCGGCCGGGATTCGAACCCTCGACCTTCCGATTAAGTGGCCGACGTTTTACCACCCCGCCACAGCACCCGTCTCAAAATAGGTCCTTTGATTGTGATTGGTCGGTCAGACACCCCATTCAATTACCCAATCCTCGTTTATCTGATTCTTGGCATGTCATCATATTCAAAATTCTGTATCATAAAATCAATCCGGCAGATTTCTCTGTTTTTTCACACTTGTTTCAACTCATTTTGAAAATACCACAGACACAATATTAGCAAAATATGAGTGAAGTCGATTTTTGGGGTCAATCGATGTATGATTTGAAGGCCTGAGCCTAATGTGTTTCACTTGCATTGCTTTCTCTCTCAGACGTGGATCCAACACACACACACACACACACACACACACACACACACACACACACACACACACACACACACACACACACACACACACACACACACACACACACACACACACACACACACACACACGCGCGCGAGCTCTCAAAAGGATTATAAAACATTTTACTTTTCATAATTAATTAATCTGTAAGTTTCCACATAATTATGTGATGCAGAATAAAACTATACAATACACGCAACTTACGTTACAAAAGTGTGTGTCAGTGAAACCACGGTTTTCAAAATCATGAATGTTTTTTTCCCAAGCCAATGAATTACTTTGCTTATTTCCTGTTAAATTGTGTCCGGTTTTCGTATTGTTTGTCGACCTTCCCATTTCTACATCTTTAGTGGTCCAAACCCCTATGTCAGTTTCTTTCCCATTTCTACATCTTTAGTGGTCCAAACCCCTATGTCAGTTTCTTTCCCATTTCTACATCTTTAGTGGTCCAAAGCCCCCTGTCAGTTTCTTTCCCATTTCTACATCTTTAGTGGTCCAAACCCCCCTGTCAGTTTCTTTCCCATTTCTACATCTTTAGTGGTCCAAACCCCCTTGTCAGTTTCTTTCCCAGTTCTACATCTTTAGTGGTCCTAACCCCCCTGTCAGTTTCTTTCCCATTTCTACATCTTTAGTGGTCCTAACCCCCCTGTCAGTTTCTTTCCCAGTTCTACATCTTTAGTGGTCCTAACCCCCCTGTCAGTTTCTTTCCCATTTCTACATCTTTAGTGGTCCAAAGCCCCCTGTCAGTTTCTTTCCCATTTCTACATCTTTAGTGGTCCAAAGCCCCCTGTCAGTTTCTTTCCCATTTCTACATCTTTAGTGGTCCAAACCCCCTTGTCAGTTTCTTTCCCATTTCTACATCTTTAGTGGTCCAAAGCCCCCTGTCAGTTTCTTTCCCATTTCTACATCTTTAGTGGTCCAAACCCCCTTGTCAGTTTCTTTCCCATTTCCATATCTTTAGTGGTCCAAACCCCCTTGTCAGTTTCTTTCCCATTTCTACATCTTTAGTGGTCCAAACCCCCTTGTCAGTTTCTTTCCCATTTTTGTATCTTTAGTGGTCCAAACCCCCTTGTCAGTTTCTTTCCCTTTCTCTTACACCATATCTTTCTTCAGGGTTTTTTTCCCAATCACATCTCCAGCATGATTTGACTCTTTCATGCATACAGTCAAACTTACACTTCTTGTACTTCTCTAAGTATAGTTGTTAGTAACGAATTTGCCTTTCGCCCTGGAAGGAACGCTGACCATGGACAGCAGAACATTTCACCCTCGGCGGAACAGCATGGGTCTCGCGACATCTTCGCACGCGCCTTTGCAATGCAATAATTGCGACACAGAGACAGATGCATACCAAGACCAACGCAGCGCCGAAAGCAGCAAGGGAGGCTACCACTGCAATGTAATTCCTCGTCCAACGGTGAGAGTTGACCTCTTGTTCTCGCCCTTTTTCTATTGAGCCTTGGAAAAATGAAGAGTTAAGCTTAGTCATAATACGTCTGTCTTTGCACGTTTACACACACACACACACACACACACACACACACACACACATACACACACACACACACACATTCATACATACACACACACACACACACACACACACACACACACACACACACACACACACACACACATTCATTCATACATACACACACACACACACACACACACACACACACACACACACACACACACACACACACATTCACACATACACGCACGCACACATCACACACACACACACACACACACACACACACATACACGCACGCACGCACACATCACTCACACACACACACACACACATTCACACATACACGCACGCACGCACACACCACTCACACACACACACACACACACACACACACACACACACACACACACATTCACACACACACACATTCACACACACACACACACACACACACACACATTCACACATACACACGCGCGGGCACGCACACATACAAACACACTTACACACACACACACATACACACTTACACACACACAAACACACACACACACACACACACAACATACATTCACACATACACGCACGCACGCACACATCACTCACACACACACACACACACACACACACACACACACACACACACACACACACACATTGCATGAACGAACGCACACTCACTGACGTACTCCCCCCCCCCCTCCACACGCACACGCACAGTTCACAATAATACAACACCTTGCACACACACTGATATTTAAAACAGCAAAAATCTCGTGTCTTACGTGTGATGTTTGACGCAACGTCGGAGTGAACTGTGACGTAGGCAGTGATGACGTCAGACAAGAATGTGTCGTTTGAAACGTTGTTTGCCTCACGCTTTCGCCGCGTGGTGAGACAGTGGCTCTGGGGATAGAAGAAAGAATATCTGTTATAGAACTTGTGAGACAACTTTTGCAGGGAGTTAAATACCACACCCTTGTGCACGCATGCGCACGATAAAGATCATAAGGTCACAACAAAAGTATCAGGCCTTGGAAAACACCAATACACGCATTCAGGAAAAAGAAAAAGAAAAATAGGTTGCGCGATTCTGTCGTTGCACGCTACCCCGAGGAATAGCAGCCCACGTTTTTGAGGGAATTCCCCAAGAACAATAACGTACATCCACCAAACACCAAAGAATGTGCGTTTTCAGAACTGTTAACGATCACGTGTTTCGCCAGCCTATTATTATGTCCCAAACTTAAATATGTCAACATCCTCTTTAATCTTTGAGCCCAAAATATCTTAATTAATTGCAGCGCGAAGATGAGAGACTGAGCATAATGCTACACACTCGTGGAGTGTTTATACAATCTTTGGCATTCTGATTAAGTTCACAGTGTAGCGTAGATGATAAGAGACACTAAGGGGCTCCGCTCACATAATGTAACTTCAGCAGGACCGACGACGCACTGCAGATTATCCCAGCCCGCTACACGTTGCATGAATGGAAAACAGGCCAAGTACTCGTCATAATCCCTATCGCGGCATAAATAATAGGCCGTGCGTGGTCTGTGCCGCTGAAACTGCGCAGGTATATTCTGCCCATTAGCATGATGTCACACAAACATTGAAGAATTTCTGTACCCCCTGACATGTCTGGTCGTTGACACCGTAGCAGAAGTCAGCCACGCACTGAAAGTAGACAGTGGCGTGACCGGTAAACTTAAAGGCCTCGAAGCTATCGGTCAGGGCTTCCTCTCCTGATGGGCTCTGACCGATGAAAGGTGGCACCAGGCTGTTGGCGGTTGAACACCTTAAAAGCAGAAAAAAACATTCTGACAGAAAAGGAAAGTAAATGAGCTATGTTATGAGTGATGTGTCCCTAGTGGTGTACTGCTTATACAATAGATAAAATACAAAAAGAAGAGAAATGAATATGAGAGAGAGAGAGGGAGAGAGAGAGACAGACAGACAGACAGACAGACAGACAGACAGACAGAGAGACAGACAGACAGACAGACAGACAGAGAGAGAGAGAGAAAGATAGAGAGAGACACTGAGAAAGAGACTGGCCCCTTGTCTTTGAGCCCAGATATCCATGGTGTCAGGTCGAACAAAAAAATAAAAATAACGTGAATATTCTTTGTGTTCTAGACTACTGATACAATAGATAAGAAAATAGATAAATTGAATTTTTTTTTAAATAAGAGACTGACCCCTTGTCGTTGAGCACAGATATCTGCGGTGTCAGGTCAGGACCTGGACTTGCTGTGCACTGCCGAACTCTCAGACCTGTAGCCGCTATAAAGAAAAAGCCACGAATCGCTTTAAGATAAACTAAATTTAGTACGAGTACAGCAAGGAAGAAAGATATACGTACATACATAAAACAAAAATCAAACTCTGTAGATAAATGTATGAATTTCTAGAAGAGTCTTCCTCTTATAATGGTGCCTCGGTGTACCAAAATATATGATTACAAAAGTTCCAATATTTTGTCCAATATTGGGTGTGTGTGTGTGTGTGAGCGGGGGGGAGTGGGGGAGGGGGGGGGGGCATACAAACAGAGTATCAACAACTTCAACAATTACAACTGTAACAACAACACCAACATCATCAACAATAACAACATCGAAAAAATAAAAAATAACTTAAAAAAAAATATATTACAAAAATAAGAAAACAATGGTTGAGACTCACGCCCAGCGAGCAGTCTAGCGGCCAGCCTCACAGAGTCGCCCACAGCAAAGGAAGAGAGCACAGCGTCAGAGGCGGATGACGTCGTTTGTGATGACGACACCACGTACAGCGAGGCTGACGGCTGGTTCTGGTCAGCCTCACCAACCGGTATGTTACTGCACATTGTTTTGTATCGTATGATGATTAGTTGGCGTTACATTCCTCTCCTGTGTGCATAGTCAAATATTAATTGTTGTTGTTAAATGTGCTAAGCTAAACTTTGGTTAATCTTGCATGTTGAGTAAGTCAAGTGAATAACACTCAGAATCCCGGTAATCATGAGGCAGGGCCGAACCACAGGCGCCCGACGCGAGGTGGGCGAGGCTAATCTCTTGGATGTCACTTGGTTAGGGTGATGAACGGTCGTCTCTACTACATCTATACACTATATATACTTTTTTTGTGTTTTTTTTTGTTTGCCAAGCACATCATTGTGGGGCTTTTAATCAATAACATGCATCCGTCTACAATGTATCATCATTCATCCTTCAACATTTATAATAAATATGTAAATGGCAAGTATACAAGACATATAAGCCTATATACAACATTAGGACATAACAGACAGACGGACATAATATAACATACCGTTAGCCTACAAGTAAGGCCGAAGCATAACATAACATGCAGATTACAATACTGATAAAAAGAAAGAAAGAGAGAGAGAGAGAGAGAGAGAGAGAGAGAGAGAGAGAGAGAGAGAGAGAAGACAATACAAGACAAGACAAAATCTTTATTATCGAGGGTAATAGATAAGCAAGAATATTGCTTTTTTACATCCAGCCCTCGCCCTAATATATAGAGAGAGAGAGAGAGAGAGAGACAAGACAAGACAAGACAAGACAAAATCTTTATTATCGAGGGTAATAGATAAGCAAGAATATTGCTTTTTTACATCCAGCCCTCGCCCTAATATAGGGTCAACAAGAACAGAAAACAATATAATCAAAGAACTATCACATCAAACATAATACATTATAACTGTATATACAGATACAAATTTAAAAAATAAATTGTCATGCTGCATTTTAAGTACAATTTCCAAGTGTCAATTTTTAACATAACTTAATTTAGATCTGCATATTATTATAATTTTGTTTAACATGCACATACATTTTAAATGAATTGATGAACCATTCAGCACATGTTTAGTTGCATTATGTGCGACATATAATTTTTTTTTAAGCTGTCTGTGTTTGTTTTATGCTTAAGAAAAATAGGCAGTGAGTTCCATAGGACCGCGCCTGAATAAAGAAGGCTTGATTTGAAAAGAGAGAGAGAGAGAGAGAGAGAGAGAGAGAGAGAGAGAGAGAGAGAGAGAGAGAGAGAGAGAGAGAGAGAGAGAGAGAGAGGGTAATGATGGTGGTGGTATCATTTATAATGTATACTCTTAGATGATAATACAAATAATAGATTCTTCTTGAAGTTCCACCCAACAATAATCAAAAGTCACTAAAATACAAGACACCCCTACACCCATAAGATTGGACAGGGTGACAGACAGGTAAGAGGATAAGACAAGCAGACAGACATAAGACATACACACACACTCTTGCCTAAAGTCTTATAAAAACCTACAATTTTAAACTGTGGAAAAAGTGAAGCTGAAATGGACACTTCGCCTTGGTCAATAACCTAACATATATTCGCATAGGGTAACCACTCTGACAAAAATTCAAATTTTCTATTCCTGATAAAATTCAAATTTTTTTCAATATAATATCTTTGTTTTAATATTTTCAAAAAAACACTCAAAAGCGGAACTGAGCCCTGAAGTTTACATTTATAAATATAATATTTTCCTAAAAGAATAATCAAATCTAAAACATTATCAGTGTTCACATTATCATCATATATACAGTTTATACATCATTATTATTTACCATCCCGAAGAAGGCAGTAACGTGCCGAAATATTGAGTATAGATATAAACGTACCTAACCTGGTTACTGGTGTGTTTTCTTTTTATTTAAGTTATAGTAGTAGTCTTAAAAGCACGTAATCCAACCCGCAGGCCCCGCCCACTTTGATCCCGCCCACCTCGTGACGAGTACCTGTGGGCCGAACCAGCCGACTTGAAACCAAATACAGCGTATATTGTTTATTTATCGCATAATCCGGTAAATCATATTTTATCATTCAGAATTCATCAGAAAAAAAATCACTTTTTCCCTAATGCTTGTCAATAATAACGCCAGAAAATTGAAACAAGCAAGCTCAGCGCCTGTCAGCTGACCTTTGCGCAGGCAGCGTGGCCGACGAGATGACCTGGCTGGCTAGTGACGTAAAGTTACACGTCAGAGCATAGGAGACGTCAGCACTGGTGATGAGGTCAGCAAGCTGTTGCACGTACATAACCACGGAGTATGTGTCTGTCCCAGTTTTCTGGAACCATAAATCGCTGTCGTATTAACAGCTATTGTGTTTTCAGCGTAGCAATAGGGCCCGATATTTAGACTAGACAAGTATAATGCCGACGAGTCGAAGACGAGTCGCATTATACTTGTTCGAGTCTAAATATCGGACCCTATTGCTACGATAAAAACACAATAGCATTTATATAGCTATTCTGACATTTAAATTCTGTGTTAAACCCATGTTTTTGTCAGCAACAAGTACCACAATGGTCCATGTCGTTGATTGCAGACGACGGTTCCCTTTCCGCATGAAGCCACGGAAATAACCGAACATTGAAAAACCCACGGACATGTATTACGGAGAAAACTCGAGATAAATAGAGAATACTACATGGCTTGCTGTGTCGTACCAGATTTACACGAGTTGTTTTTTTTAATATTGAACTGCGAGCGAAAGCGAGCTGTTCACTATTTGAAAAAGCAACGAGTGTAAATCTGGTACGACACAGCAAGCCATGTAGTATTCTGTTTATCCTACATACTGTACTTACGTGTATTTTACTGAAAATGTCCCGCAGTGGAGGCAGCTAAATATTGAAGACGCTTGTTTCGGAACCTCGATCTCTTCTAAAGCCTCGTGCAATCTATTACGTCAAAGCAAAGAAACGTCACTCTGAAAGTGTGGCGTGACGTGTTAGTTCTAAAGATTCATCGAGGGTAATTAGCGAGCGCAATTTTTGTTTCTATAATGACGTTTGTCTCGGTGACTTTGGCATCATAAGCAGTGGAAAAACAGGTCCCTACCAGACTTGCTTGACATGACCTCATTTACATGATATACACACGTGTGATTTGAACGATTATTATCTCACGGGTGTCTCTCTCAGGTATGTAGAATAATCGGATGTTTAGCATTACGTCAATATGCTAGGAATCATATGACGTCATGACGTATCATGCTTGCGTACGTAGATTGTATGTTCAAAAGTCTGACTTCTGTTGGGAATTCGCGTGGTGAAGACTGCGGTAAATCTGTAGAGGATAAGAGAACAAGGATTGTCTCAGAAGAAACGACTAAATGTTTCAGACCGGTAACTTCATTTCAACATTGCACTATACAATGGACGTTCTATGTGACAGGAGAGTTTGCTGATTTTGTGTTAAACATTGGAGAGATCGTCTGCTAGAATCAGAGATAGGTCGCTTCAGATTGCAGCTTCTGGAAATTTGCAAGGTTTGTTGCCTGTTAAAGAACTGGATTTTACACGTAATGTATGTCATGTACATTAAGCAACAACAAAAACACACACAAAGCAAATGGCATCGTCTGGTGAGGTATGCGTGTACTTTATACACGTGGAAGAAACCGGAACCATGCGTCTTTGTTATTGCCAATATGCTTTTGGATATTGGCAAAAATGGCCGACTTCCGTAGCATTATGCTTTGATGATCGGAAAAGGGATGTGTGAGACCATCCAATCACAGCCCCCGAATTCCCCCACGTGTCCATCAGAATAGTCTTATAATTATTGATTGCTGTTTTTCTTTGTCAGCCTCAATTCATTGTGCAACGAAGTAACTAGGCTAGCTACAACACAATGTTTTTTTATATTTGTTTTTTTTTATAACTCAAAACATCCATTCACACTTCTAAACGTTCTGCAAAAAGTAGATGAACTTCATGCCTTTATTCCACACTTTTGTACAACTGATTAGGTAATAAAAAAAAAACTAAACACGCAAACAGATTTATTTAAGAAAAACGTAAGTTTGAAACTTACAGTCACACCACAATCATTGGTAGTGTCGCTGACATCAATTTGTAGCACATACGGGTCCGCATCAGCCCCTGTGCCCGTACCCTGACTGGCTGAAAGGGAGCACGTGACCTCTTTGTCAGCAGCGTAGATATCGAATGGCGGGACGAGGGAACTCTGCGAGTAGGTGAAGACAATGGTGGAGGGCGCTTGGCACGTGTAGCTGGCCAAACGCGATGTCTGGAAGATAGAAAGTTTGTTCAGAAAAACAGTAGTGTGTGTACTAATCCAAAAACAAAATCTAAACAACAAGATGACTGTGGGTGAAAACAAAGCTGAAAAACAAAAGAAATCGGTACTCACCAACACAAAGACAAAGTCAAATGTTCGCCTATGTGGGCTTCTTCGGTACAACGAATACACAAGAAAACAAAAAGCAGACCCAAAATCAGATAGACTGCCAACGTTCCAAACTTCAGAATCAAAAAACAAGAATTGTAATTTGTAGGATATTGGAACGTTTCATTCATTATTGCCAAAACAAAACAAAACAAAACAAAACAAAACAAAACAAAACAAAACTAAATTTCAGTAATTAAACGTTCCCATGACCTACAATTCTTATTTTGTTTACTGTTTTACTCGCTTTGATAAATCCCAAAACCCTTGATCTTATGCATACTTTTGTTTGGTTTCATGTAAAAAAAAAAAAATTTAAAAATGTGGACAATATTTTGTGTTAAACTGATTGATTTTGTGTGTGTGCACATTATGAAATAACTGTCTGCAATTTGCTTACTTATTTCCAATTGTTACTTGTTTTGAAGTACTACAAGCCGTGGGCTTGTTGTTGTTTTAATACGTATAAATGTAAATTTCACGAATATGTTAACAGTAATAAAACATTGTTTAAAGCAAACTACAAGTGGTGTTCATGACAAGCATTAGAGCAGATTAAATCGTTAAGTTCTTTGAACGGGAAAGAAAAGCCGCGACATCAGAGATTAAGAGAGAGACCGTGAATACGTGATATTTCAAGTACCATCTCAGTAGTCAGACAAAATAATGTCTAGTCAGTCTCAGTTTTTATTGTTACGTACTCCATGTTTTTTGTGAACTTATTTCAAGCATACTATTGCTTACGTTATGAGTACTTTACGTTACCATTATTAACAGCGACTGTGTTTTTCAGTGTATAGCAATAGGGTCCGATATTCAGACGAGACAAGTATAATGTCGACGAGACAAAACAAAATATAAATATCGTTTATGTTGTTATTCTGACATGATATTCTGTGTTAAATACATGTGCATGTTTTATTAGCAAAAACAACCCGCATGGTCCACGAATTTCAGTGCGTATAACCCTTGCGCAAGTACCGACGAAAATCATCGAACATTGATTTGGTTCTAAAGCCCGCTACTAACTACAGCCGAACCAAGCCGAACTAGGTCGGCGAACGTTCGGCGAATGTTACACCGTGCCTGGTTCGGTGTACTAACTAGCGGCGAAATGTATCGGTGACACCGGTCACATGATCAAGAAATATCACGTGAGAAGACTCGTGATCGGTTGACAGCGTTATAGCCGTCGGTATTGTCCCTCTTCAAGGATCAAGATATAAAAATATTCAACCTATGAAAAGTCAGTTCGCCGATGACGCGCCGAATGTTTGCAGGATTGTATCGGCGAACCGCGAACGTTACAGGTGCAACCCAAAAATAGGGGAATCTCCTGATTTGATGACGTCGCCGAAAGTTCGCCGAACTAGTTCGGCTTGGTATGGCTGTATAGTTAGTAGCGGGTTTAAAGGGAAATCAGTTAAAGAAAAAAAGAAAAGATATGACTGGCGAATAGAAGTTATTATGTTTACACACACACAAATCAAGAAGGAATGCAGAGTATGACGAAATTGAGTGTTGAACAGTAAATGAAAGAAAAAAACATAGAAAAGATAGACGAATTACGTTTGAAATAAAAATAAGACCGGTTAATGAATGAAATGATTATTTAATTCAAGCATCTCAAGTAACGGAATTTTACAGTGAACAAAACATAATATACAGCTGGTAAATAATACTGAGATGAGAGTTAATTGAATTCATCTTCGGTTGGAGGTCGAGGTTGATCATAAATGTTCTATATTGTATTTTATCAACCGTCCCCTTTTTTTTAAAAGATGCATTCCTTCTCGTACAAGCAATCCTGTCTACCATCTCAGATCTGCCAACAATTTTGACATGCGCATCAGGAATCGTCCTACTCAGAATTCGCACTGGACATAACAGACTAAACCATCATATGGCCACAAAGCTGAAGCTAGTTCCCTCCCCCCTAAGTCCGTGTGGCAAGAATCAGACAGCAGAGCACATCCTGCAGGCTTGTCCATACCACAGTGCTCTGAGGGACACCATCTGGCCAGAGGAGACAGCGCTACAAAAGAAGCTATCCGGCCCCAAAGAGGACTTGGAGAGGACAGCACGTTTCGCCCTGCAGTCCGGACTGACGATCTAACAGCGAACGACAAGAAGAAGGAATCGTTCCTTTCGAGCACAACACAAAAACCAACAGCATGGCTGCCTTCTGTGCTTTGACAGATTATTTCTCAAAGTCATTCCGCAGATTTACGCAAGGTGTTACTGGCGGAATTTATTGAGAAAAAAGGCACGCTATGTTCATTTGTTTTGTTTCGTTTCGTTGCGTTTCGTTTCGGTTTTTTTCGTCAGTTTTGTTTCGTTTCATTTCGTTTCTTTTCGTCAGTTTTATTTCGTTTCTGTTCGTTTCGGTTTAGTTTTTTAGTTTTTTGGTTAAGCAAAGAGAAGGTAGGAAGTAAAATTAATCATTTTGATGAAGAGAACAGGAGAGCACACAATGAGGACAGTTGTACCTACCACAGCAGTGTTGGAGGGCGGGTCGGGCAAGGGGAGGTCACACTCAGCAGTGTAGTCGGTGTCATCGGGAGTGACGTCCTCACAGGAGAAAATGGCCCGCACCGTCAGTCGGTAACGTCCTTGACCAATCTGCTGCTTGACAGAAATCTTCAGATAAATCGTAGACCTGTATATTCATGTATGTGTGTCAGTGTACTGAACGAAACAGGAACCTGACACAATAGAGTTTATCGCTGCCGAAATATTGACGAAGAACATACCAAACCTGGTTTCCTGTTGTGTCCTCTTTTTGTTTAAAAGAATCGAGAAACTTCATAATCTTGTAACGCGTAAAAAGTAGAAGTTTACAATCGATGAAAATCGACGGTGTCCCTTGTATTGCTATTCATGATGTGTATACTTTTTTTTAAAGTTTTATTCATCAAATACGATTTGTTTTTTAAAAAACCATATTTGTGTAATATTCCATCATCAACAGCAAAGAACATTATCAATAGTAAGAACTAATTTATTTTACAGGAAAACAATGTCCTAGACGAAACGACAGTTTGAAGATGTGTTACCGATCACTGAAAATACTAATCGTAAATCCTGTATCATATTTTATTTCAACATAATACAGAAACAAATGTTCAGTTAAAACTCACCACAACACCACACTCAGGTGATTGTGACGTCAGCCCGCCGCTCAGATCCACGGCGATGACGTAAGGTTCTGCATAAGTTCCGTTTCCGGTGATTGAACCAGCGCGTTTTCCACATGTGGACCGTCTGCTGATGGCGAACAGGTCGTAGGGATCTTTCGCAGGATTTGAGTAGAAAAACGTCAAGCTCAGGTTGTCTTTGTCGCACTGGGAGTAAGCTTAAAAGAATGTTTAAGAAAATAGATACAGATATAAAGAAATATAGATAAAGATAGTATCATAAATATATACATAGCTATAGATATAAAGCCATCTCTGTGAGCAGTCAAGCTAGGTTGTGAGCAGTCAAGCTAGGTTGTGAGCAGTCAAGCTAGGTTGTGAGCAGTCAAGCTAGGTTGTGAGCAGTCAAGCTAGGTTGTGAGCAGTTACGCGTCTTAATGCAATGTTGTTTTAGTTGTGCACAACTATTGCTTTTGTTTCTCAGTTTAACCACAGGAGCTTGAATCAAAGCGCCGGTCGATCATTATTTACTCCTGTATCCTTACTGTATCCCTACCACTACTATTCACGAGTCAATAGTAGCAGTAAGGATACAGTAAGGATGAAAGAGTAAATAATGATCGACAGGCGCTTTGATACAAGCTCTTGTGGTTTAACATATGATACTATCGAGTGAGCACGCAGGCGAGCAAGAAAACACTTGGTTTAAGCGTGTTTTGAAACTGATTCTTGCAGAAAGAAAGGGAAAAGAGAAGAAAGAAGGGGAGAAAAAAAAAAAGAGAGAGAGAGAGAGAGAGAGAGAGAGAGAGAGAGAGAGAGAGAGAGAGAGAGAGAGAGAGAGAGATATCAAATCAAATCAAATCAAATTTTATTTTTACGAGGGTTGTGGCATAAGCAATATAAAGCGAGCGAGAGAGAGAGAGAGGGGGGGTGGGAGGGAAAACAAGGAAACAAAGGCAGGAAGAGAGAGAGAAAAAGAGAAAGAAGACATAAACAAGGGCAGAAAAAAATAATAAAGACAGACAGAAATGAAAAGGACAGAAAAGACTACAGGCATGTACGTATACAGACAGAAATAAAGAAAATTAACTTACTAACAGCTTGAGCATCAGAAATCTGTGAGAAACAAATAACAACAATCGGATGAAAGATGCTCACCCAAAACGATACAATTAATTAACACACTCGTTAATTTTGGGGAATTGCTCGTGAATCAGTTCTAAGGCTGGCACGACTAAGATTACCTTAATTATGGTTCGCTTTTTTTTCCTTTTTTTTTTCTTTTCTTTTTTCCGGAGTCTTCGCTGTACTGCAAACTTCATCAGAAGTTCCGGAATTCCTGTCTGAGCAATCGAGAAGAAGAAGTTCGCTTTTTATCGTTTTATGTCAGACGAAGAATATTGGTCAGACAAGCATGCCATAATTATGTGTGTTTAGATATGTTCCATTTGAATGATAACAAATCAAATCAGTGATAACGTTGCGTTTGATGGACAGTATATCAAATGTGTAAATAGTGTATCTGAATAAAACCCTTTTTCGTTGAGAACGTTGAGATTTTTCACTATTAATTAACGCTTTCACGGTATTAAGTAGATTCCCAAATTATTTTTTTTCTGGCCCCTTCATATTATCATTTCCGAGCATGAAACCCGAGTTTTAAACTTTTGAGGCGATGTGAAAAAAAAAGTTTGACGAGAAAAGTATTAAGTTATAGCTCATACTCGTATTCTGCTTTGATATATGTTTCAACAGGCACACGAGATGCCTAAGTAAAGTGTACTAAAATGATAGATTATGAGAATACATTATTCATTTAATTTAATGTGATAGTAATGTTTTCTTCATTAAGGAATTCGCATGTGTATGACTTAAAAGAAAGCAAGCATTGACGTTAGGTAATATGAGTTAATTAAAATTAAAATTGAGAGACAGAAAGAATGAAAGAAACAAAGAAAGAAACAAAGAAAGAAGCGAAAACATCCAGGGAAAGGAAAAACTTACTTTGGTGAGAGTGGAAAACAAAATCAGCAAAGTAAGTGTTTTATCAGTCATATCTGAAACAAAGTCAGATTGACGAATGGATTAACACGTTCAGGAAATGTCTCAAAAATTGTAAAGCAATCGTGAGTAAGAAAAATAAATGTGACAGTTTAATGAACTGATTCATTAAGGTTTGGAAATGTTGCAGAACCACAAAAATGTCTATGTTAGGTTATGAATGTTCCCATTTTTTATGGAAACATTAAATTCCGAATACACATGATGTATAAAACAAAATGAAAAGAAGAAAACAGCAACGCAGAAAAAGCCTGTAAAAAAAGAGCAACAGTAAAACCACAACCAGCATAAACACGACTTTGTTGTTCACAATGCCCTGTATATATAATGTGTCGCATCTGTCATATACTGCATCGTATTCACTGGCAGCAGAAAAGAAAACAATGTATGACTGAGAATCAAATAAAGCACCAAAGAGTCAAGCGTAAAATCTACTTAGTGGTCAAAAATCTCGCCCTTATTACCTAAAGTAAGACTGTACCTGATGCGCTCTGATCATCCAGATTCAAAACATCCAGCAGAAAATCGCTCAGACTTGTTTTGATATTCGTCGACTAGAAGACAACTTATTAGGTATGAATACCAAACTAACTACATGCGTTTTAACCAGCCGTGTCTCAAAAACCTTCCCCCACTCCCCTAACCCTTGTTTTCGTTCTGTTGACCAATCAGAAGGATGGACACCCTCGCGAGGTGTAATGCATGTTGTTTACATTAGTTTTCAATGTACGACGTTTTGAGGTGCATTTCAAGGGTCGGCGAAACTAACAGAAGAGGGAAGGGTAACTGGGAGGGGGAGAATAACAAGGTGGATACACTCGTAACTATAATGCGAACGATGGGTGAAGTAGTTGGTCTTAAAGGTGTTGTCCATAGTCAGATGGAAAAGTAGGCTTTTTATCTTTCAAAATGAAGCAAAGCATCTAGCAGAGCAGGACACGGCCCACATCCTACGAGACTGCAGGAACCACCAGGTGCTGAGAGAGGAAATCTGGCCATTGCCGGAGTCCCTGCACAACAAGCTGTACGGGCCAGTGGCTGCGCTGCAGAGGACCACTAATTATATCTCAAGATCTACCCCCCGCGGGTTAGGGGGAAGAATTTACCCGATGCTCCCCAGCATGTCGTAAGAGGCGACTGACGGATTCTGTTTCTCCTTTTACCCTTGTTAAGTGTTTCTTGTATAGAATATAGTCAATTTTTGTAAAGATTTTAGTCAAGCAGTATGTAAGAAATGTTAAGTCCTTTGTACTGGAAACTTGCATTCTCCCAGTAAGGTAATATATTGAACTACGTTGCAAGCCCCTGGAGCAAATTTTTGATTAGTGCTTTTGTGAACAAGAAACAATTGACAAGTAGCTCTATCCCATCTCCCCCCTTTCCCCGTCGCGATATAACCTTCGTGGTTGAAAACGACGTTAAACACCAAATAAAGATATCTCAAGATCTGGACTCCAAGTGTGATCGGCGATCGAAAAGAAGAAGAAGCAAAGCATCTGAAAACTTCATGATGATGGAGATATTTGGATGATGATGTTTAGGCAGAAGAAAAGGAGGAGGAGGAGGAACGACAACGAAGACGACGAAAACGACGATCACAGGGAAGACCTGGATAATTCTGGAGTCAGATTACGAACTTGTAGCGGCACATTCATTAAATTCAGAAAAAGGAGAAAAGACCAACTAATACATGACACTAAGTATGGCTTCTGGCGCATATAAATAGGCAAAAGACGTTTTGCTCATATAATTAAAAGAAGATTTATCTTGTTTCACGACTTAATTAATTGCCTCTTCAAACATTACTATACTGACCAATCAGAGGAAGTGAACTTTGTGTTCTTCACGTTGAACAAGGGGTCGGGCGGCGTTCGACAGAAACATAACAAACGTATCTTATAATTATCAAAGTCTATTTTTGAATACATGTAAAAAGGCACACGCCAATTATTATGTTGCTGATCCCAAACGCAATTCCTTCTTAATGAGAAGGGGAAAGACATTCTATATTAATAGCACAGAAAAACATGCTTGACGAATGTTCGCACAATGTTCGTCGGACATCACCTTTAACAAATTCCAAACATAGTGATAATCCACACCTTTATACGCCTGCGCCGCAGAAGAAGCTAACCTCGATGTTTGGCTTCATATTTCCGCACAAAACATTGACGAAACAAAATCAGGGATGTTCCTACCACACACGCTCCTTGGCAAAACACAACACTCCCTCACAAAGCTTGATTTTTCGTTAGCGCCGGTCTCGTCACTTGGGCGCGACTTCGCGAGAACTCGAACGAGAGATGTTTGCTCAAGTTTTGCTTTTGTGTGATGTGTATGACAAGCTTGCTAAGCGTCACCTGCTAGTTTGCCCGGTCACACCTTAGCTCATTACGGTTGTGAACACCGGGGGACAAGCATGCAGGTGAGAAAGCGAATTATCGTGCGCACATATATTTTTGCCGTTACGCCGTCTAAAACAGAGGTCAACGTGTCTCAACTTTGAGGCTGAGCTGAGGCAGTGCAGAGTTTCACACCAAGAACTCCTTTGATTTTAAATTTAATGAAAGCTGTAACATGCAAGTTATGCGTGTCGAAGCCTTGTGTTTTTGAACTACAGTAAAAAAAAATTGTTTTTAAAAACACTCTCGCTGACGACCTTGAAAATGTCCACGAAAATCGGTCGTAAAATGGAGGGGTCTTTATTGGGAATTTGGGAGTAGAGTTTTGTCACAGGAGAGACAGTTAGTTCACTGTTGCTTGACAAATCTCTCCACTCCAACTCTCTCTTCTCTATCTTCTTGCCTCAAAAGTTACCTTTCTGTTGTTGTTTTTGTGTGTTTGAGTTTTTTTCCGTTGGAATTTCCGGTCAGCCTTGGCTAGCTTACAAAAAAGAGGTATTTGTAATAATTATGAGGTATTGGCATTTTGTCTCGGTGACCCAAACATCTTGAAGATGGCAAGCGGTATGGGAACGAGCCATTTGAGAATAGTCTGTAAGATCGACGGATGAAAAAATCGGCCGCGAACAGCCATAATTATACCCCTAAACATTTCTCCCCGGATTTAGACGATTCACGAAAAAGATATATGGCGCTTCCAAAAAGTCGGATTTCCGTCAAAAATGAGAAGATTCCTATGTCATAAGCTAGGCTATTCCACGTCTCTATTTAACGAAGTGTGTGCTTGGGTGCATATCATATCAATAATACAGCTTGGAATGCAAGGTTTTGGTTTCTGACAGCAAAAGTTTTCAAGAAGTCTTTGAATACGGGCATTGTGATCTATATTTTCAATTATCAATTTGATGCAGCAATAAGGGGAATATATGAGGTACATTTTAGACACCAACTTTAATTACATCATGCATTTTGGGAAGCTGTTTAACCTCCTAGCCTTCTTCGTGTGATGAGGACCGTAGCTTTTGTGTTATGACTGCATAACACGCTGTAGCTATTTATCCGGGGTGGTGTAGAGTCTCCTTTGTCGAGACATAGAGAATACTACATGGTAGGGAGGCCCACAGAGAAAATCCAAAATGGCGGCCACAGCCGTGATTTTTTTAAACTTTTCTCTGAAGATTTAAAAGGCTAAATAAATATTTTGAAAACGTCAAACAACTTGCAAGGGTTTCTCCAGTTGTTGTTCTTTTGAATGATTGTTGGTATGTGAACGTGCTGTTTTTGGTTCATGAGTAAAACAAGTCCCGAACTTGCCCCAAAACGGTATCTTCCGCTTCGGACTTAGCCGCAGACGCGGTGTACAGGGAAAAAGCTATTTGACGTCGCGGCAAGCGAAACACTCGAAATCGTCACCCAAGTTCCAAGAGCGCGCGAAGAAAAACTATTTAAAGTACAATACTGAAATTTAGTGTGGCATAAGATCAACCCTTTGTTATGATGTATGTGAAAGAGCGACTTATTAAAAATTTTATTAACGTCTTGAAAAAGGGTGGGTTCTGAACACAGTGTTTTACTTTTTACACAGATGTTTCTGGAAATCGCTCATTTCTGTCAATAATTTTAAAAGGCCAATCTACCAGGACAATGTCTTATCTAATCAATGTGTGCATTACTTTAACCGGGCCAACCGATTGAAGTGAAGCAATATTTCAACTTTTGCGCCGTCCAAGGCCGATCGCGTATGTTCTGAGATCTCGCAAGGAAAAAGTATTAGATGCAGTTTAATGACATTTTGCATACCATCAGATCAATCCTTTGTAATTATGTATTCCGCAGAGCGACTCATAATTACTATTAACATGTTGTGAATATAGTTGATTCTGAACACAGTGTTTTTGTTTTGACACAGGCGTTTTTGGAAATCGCTCATTTCTCTCAGTAATCTTAAAAGGCTAATCTACAAGAAGAACATCTTTTCTCATCAATACGGGCTATACTTTGACCGGGCCAATCGATTGAAATGAAGCGATTATCCAACGGTTGCGCCGCCGAAGGCTGAATCTAGTCATTTACAGAGTGATACAGCTATTTGCATGACGCCGCGGCAAGCTGAAACACTCGAAATTATCGCCCCAGTTCCAAAGACTCGCAAAGGAAAGATATTCTAACCAGATTCATGTAATTTTGCGTGCGATACAATCAACTTTGTGTTATATATGTTTAAAAGAGCAACTTACAAAAATATCATTACGTTGTTGAAAGGGTTAATTCTGAACACAGTGTTTTCTTTTAAACACAGGCGTTTTAGGAAGTCGCTCGATCTTTCTTCTCAGTGATCTCAAGAGATACATCTACCAGTAAGTTCAGTAACATTTTTCTCATCAGTATGTGCTTTGGCTTGACCTTGACAAGCGATTGAAGTGAAAAACCAAAAGCTGATCAACTCTCGCAGTCATACAAAAGCTGAATCAGTTTGTTACGCAGTGTTCAGTATCAGAGTATGCACAGTGAAAAACTTGACGTCGCGACAAGCCGAAATTCGAAATTATCGCTTATTTTCCACGAGCTCGCAAAGAAAACTTATTTAAAACAGAAAAATATATTGTGTAGTGAAAGATCTCTGCAACAGATCTATCCGGAAGTCTGTTCTCATCCTGATGTAAATGTGTTTGACTTTGCCTTGCGATTGAATTAAAACGCTTTTCAACTGTTTCACCGCCGAAGGCTAAATCAAGGCATGCCGTGAAAATGTCACATGCAAATACGTTATAATTTTAGGTTTTTCAACTCCCCACCAAAGTTAGATCAACGAACTACAACATCTTTAAAAAGAATAACCGAGCCTTCCGGCTGTGGAAATGATTTTTGTCTCCGCGACGCGGCCTTGAGTAGATCCATTATAGTGAACATATCTAACAAGAACCGCAAATGCTTATAATTATGACTCACCTTCGCCACAAGTATTATTATCAGAAACAGGCTATTGACGACACGCAGGACCCCGTGACCCAGCAACATTAACAGACCCAAGGAGAAGGTTTGTTGGTGGACAATGACATTTTGGTTAAAAACACGTGGACAAAACACGTAGCTACCTCACTGCAACATGAATTGCTTCACAGGACTGATCAGCACGCAGAAGCCCTTTTCGAAGTAACCTAGCTGAAGATACTCACTTTGCAAAGTAAATTCTCGGTAAAACGTTCTCTCACAAAACACACACACACACACACACACACACACACACACACACACAAACTAATAAATGTTGATCCAGAATCACAAAGACAGACAGACACATTATTATTATTATTATATGAAGTCTTATATCGCGCGCGTATCTCCAGACTCGGACTCAAGGCGCAGGGGTCTATTTATGCCGTGTGAGATGGAATTTTTTTTACACAATACATCACGCATTCACATCGACCAGCAGATTGCAGCCATTTCGGCGCATATCCTACTTTTCACGGCCTATTATTCCAAGTCACACACACATGCATACATACTCACGCACACACGAACACAAACACACACACACATAAACACAGACACACGTGCACATGGACACATAGTTGGATCCTGAATGTCAGACACAAACACACACGGACACACGCACACACACACGGACACACACACACACACACATATATATATATATATATACATACATACATACATACATACATACATGCATACATACATACATACATACATACATACATACATACATACATACTTACACAAAAACACCCATTGACATGCACATTCACTTTTAATCAGAATCACAGACAGACACACAGACGAACAGACACACATATACACACACACACACACACACACACGCGCGCGCGCGCGCTCGCACACACACACACACACACACACACACACAATCAGACAATCACACTCACAAGCACTCACCAAACACATTTCTGCACAAACATCCTACCTCACACAGATTCTTTCCAAATTATAGAGATATCTAGGACAGTTTGTATTGTTTTTTCTTCGTGATAGTCCTTTAAAATGCCCCAAATAAAAACAAAGAGTGAAAACACATGTTTTGTGCAAGAGATATGAATTTTTAAAACAACAAAATTGCATGGTGATATCCTTCAAACATTAATGAAAATTAGGAAATAAGATCTGTATACAATTTGTCTACCTGGTTTCTGCATTACATTGATTTATGGGGGAAATCTTTTTTTTTCTTTTTTCAGTGACCAGTGCGTAGGCAAAGAATGGTGGTATGGCTCCTTCTGTGGGCTTTAGTTGTTGTTCTTTTGCTTCCATTCAGTTTGACTTCCGTTTCAGAGGGGTCTTGGCTTTAGTGTAAGAAGTGGAGATGTGGAACTTGGGAAGACTTGCGAGCCTGTCTGCACTCTCATTTCGTCAGTGCGAATTTGTTCATCGCTGTTGCTTCTGTGGCTGCAATATATGGCTTCCAAGTCAAGCGTGTGTCTTGGATTACTCCAAAAAAAAGGTGGCATTTCAACCTGCGGAACCGCTTCGTTCTTCACTTTCAGTGAGAACTTGTGTACGGTAACTGTTTTTATATGGTGCCGATCGATCGAATTACCTGATGTTTTTGTTACATCTCTTTGTTTGTGTGGCTAATGATCTGCAATGTTTTCATATGGTGCTGATCGATCGAATTACCAGATTTTTTGGTTACATCTCGGCTGATGTGACTGATGATCTTACATTATTTAATGGCGCTGAAGTACTGTATAATTTAGTAATATCTCGATGTCTTTTAGACTATGATCTGCACTGGGTTTTGTAGCACGGAATTACTTGATCTGTTGGTACATCTCATTGAATGTGTAATGTCTGTTTAACGATGGCTTTAATACACAAAGTCACCTGGTGTTCTTCTTTGATCGCGATGTGTTTGCAGAATTCATTTCGGTGCTACAATTTCCGTCTGTTCTGTTTCATCTTCATGCTTGTGTGTTTATTGATGGTATTATTATAATGCTGAATTAATTTCCCGACGATTTTTGACATTTAAAGTGTGACTGATGACTGGAAATGACTTTTATGGCGCTGAGTTGTTTGATGTTCTTAATTGGTTCTCATAACTAATGATCTGACTTAGGTTTCTTTTTGGCGCTAAATACCTGATGTTATATTCAAATGTTTCTTTGTTCTGTTATGCAATTGTATTTGTTACATTTCATTGATTAGACAATTTCTGTGTTGCTATGACAGTTTTTTTGGAAAATCTGTTGTTTGTGTCATTATTGCATTGCAGGGGATTTTGTCATGCTTTATTCCCCCCTCTGCTTCTTTACCTCTGTAAACTTGTAGAGCTAGTTATTTTTCGATAATGACCCAGCAACCAAACAAATAACGAGCCAGCAACAGCCTGAATCCTCGATAGTGCAATGGGTTGAGAAGCTGTTCTGTTTCGGTACTACTTTTGCGACTGAAAAGTTCCGAACGCTCTAATGTACGAAGTATACATTTCTGGAGCAAACAATACAAACATACCGCATTTAAATTAACAACTACAGGCCTGAACACATGAATCTCCATATAAAATCCATGAGTTCGGTTGTTTTCTGAATCTAGATCTGCCGTGCACAAACCGTTCATCACAAGCAAATTCCCAAGGCAAGTAACTCATACTCTAGCGACAAGAGTAGTTCCCCTTCTTTTAACGCAGTTTCTTCGACAACACTGACTGCAATCCGACGGTCAGTTTTTAACAATATTTCATTTTATAAACAGATCACACGCAACCAAATGCACACATCTCATCAATTTAAACAACATAAAGCGGTTTCATACACTATTTTCCCCAGAAAACTGAACTTCATACAGTAATTAACGTTAGAACACGGGTGCAAATGTTCGTCTGCTAGTCCCATTTGACGAAAGAACATTATCTTAAGCGATACTAAAACATAAAAAGAACACACAATATCTGCCTTTACCGCCACAGCAGAATAACAGCATATCTGTGTACTTGATTTTAGTCCAAAACAGGGAAACTGACAAGAAGTGTAAACAGAATGGAATGATTTGCACGGAACTATACAACCGCGCATTAGTCGATCGCCTGCGCAGGTTGACTGGTTGAGTGATTCGGATTCGATCAAACTTTCGCACAAAAACTCCTGTTTTCTTTGAATAACTGAAGAAAGGAGGAATAAAGAGGTTACACACCTCGTCTCAGTGATTATTAAAAATAATGGTCTCAGTTCGCGGTCATGAAAAAGCTCGCTGAAGCTCGCATTTTTCATGATCCGCTAACTTCGACCATTATTTTTAATAATCACTGAGACTCGGCATGTAACCTCTACGTATACCTGACCTTAATTGCACCACAACAAGGATAACAGATATTGTGTGTGTGTGGGTGAATGTATGTGTGTGTGTGTGTGTGTGTGTGTGCAGGGCCGGACCCAGGGGGGGGGGTTCCAGGGGTTCCGGAATCCCACCCCTGGAAAAAGCATGTACCTTGCTTTGAGTGGGTTTTTTTTTTTACTAGTTTTAGCACCAAAACAATGCTGCTCTTAACCCTCAAAACAAGGCCCAGAATGCACCAGATTGCACAGATTTTAACCGTTTTTCAAAAATTTTCCGGGGGAGCATGCCCCCGGACCCCCCTAGTTCGCAGGCGCGCGCTTGTGGCTTCGCCACTTCGCTGATTTTCCCCCCCAAAAAAGGAGGAACCCCCCCTTACAACTCATTTGGTCCGGCCCTGTGTGTGTGTGTGTGTGTGTGTGTGTGTGTGAGAGAGAGAGAGAGAGAGAGAGAGAGAAAGAGAGAAAGAGAGAGAGAGATTCACATAAAAACATAAGGATACATACATACATACATACACACATACATACCTGCATACATGGATATATACACACTTACATACACATAATTTGCTATATAATCGCGGATATACAGGTTAAGGAAGAAACGCACACATTTTCAGTCAGGCAGATTAAAATATAACGCATAACTGCAAACTTGTGCTGTAGTTAGTGTTTTCTTGTTTGGAAGTAACATTATTATCATTCAATGTGTGGAAATATGCTAAAATGTGAGGTTACAAATGTTTATAAAGATTGACATTGCGGAACATTAATACATTTTATAGTTTTTATTTTAAATTTATTATTTTTGAAAATATTGATTTTCAAGCTTAAGTTGTAAAGTTTTGATTATACAGCATCAAAAGTATGACAGCTAGATTGTACACAAAGAGATCTTCAATTTGATATATCGTATGACATCTTTACCTGTAAAACCACTGAAGATTTGCTTGTTCGCGTTTCTTAAATTTCGTGTGATGACGTCAATATAGCCTAACATTGCAATCGGCTATAAAACCCTTTTTATTGCATTTATTGGTTCAACTGTGATACATTTGTGGTTGCTGCAATCTGTTTTATAAAATAAAACCGAAAAGGTCATTTCTTTTTGCTTTTTTTAATTTGTCGCCCTGTACATAACTTCCCAGTTGTGAAAAAATCGCATATTTGCCTGACTTTACAGTCCAATACCTCCAAATGTATAATTCTAACAGGCTTCAAACTTTGCACAGCAATTCTATAAGTACTTTTACATTTCAAACCTGAACTATAAGAACATTGCTTAATTTTGAAGCTGTTTACAGCACTCTAAAAAATGCCTTCTGTGCACTATTTACGCTTACGACAAGGAGTGTAAATCTGGTACGACACAGCAAGCCATGTAGTATTCTGTTTATTCTATATACTGTACTTGCGTGCCAGAAGCTCCAAACACCGCGGAGTCGACGCGTCCAAATTGATGACGCTTCTTATGGAACCTCGATCTCTTCCAAAGCCTCGTGCAATCTTTGACGTCAAAGCAAAGAGATGTCACTCTAGAAAGTATAGCGTTACGTGTTAGTTCTAACAATTCTTCCAGGGGAAACTGCAAGTGAAAAAGTGTTTCCAGAATGACGTTTGTCTCGGTGACTGTGGCATCATATGCAGTGGAAAATCAGGTCTCTGCCAGACTAGTCCAGACAAGTAACATGATAATTATACGCACGTGATGTTGGAACGATATTGTTGTCTCATTAGTGGTTTTCTCACGTATGTAGGATAAACTTGGTTATTATCAAACTCTCGTCGATATGACGTAGCCTGTGCGTGTGCGTCATTGTCCTTGTGCGTCATTGTGTGTGTTACGTCAAACATTCCAAGTACATTCGTTGGTAACATTAGGAAATAGCGAATTATGACGAGCAAACTGCCATTCCTCGCAGTATCTCTGGTCATTATGTTTTTGAGTCTGTTGCTATTAGTAGCGGTGTTTGGACAAACAGCGGCGTACACTGGAAAAAGAACTGTTGATCACATTCCATGGTTTTGATGGGATTATTTCAAAAATGTTTCTGGACTTGGCAATTTCATACACGTTCGAGAGAACGGATGTTCTGTGGATTTCACACAAAAATATTCATCACTAAAACCGTACCGAATCATTACAGCATTGCTCCTGAGTACCTTCAATCCTCCCTGGACCTGTACACCCTGCCCTCCGACCGTCCCCTTCGTTCTGCTGCTGACCCACTCCGCCTTCACATCCCTCGCTCGAAACTCGCATCTGCTGGTCAGCGTGCATTTCCCTCCGCGGGCCCCTCCGTCTGGAACTCCCTGTCGCTTGAGCTTCGCCAGAGCCCCTCTCTTGACGCGTTCAAGAGTAGGTTGAAGACTCAGTTCTTCCCGTAGCTGGCTGCGACTTTCATGTTCGACGTGATGTGTTGTGCCCCAAAAGACATTCTTGTGCTGTGCTCTGTGAGAGGTGTTTTCTTTGTGCTTAATATTATTTTGTTTGGACCTAGCTATTGATGTGTACATTGTTGTTAAACAGTTGTTTGTTGTATGCTTTCATTCATTTCCGTTCCTAGAGTTCCTTCCCTTTTTTGCGTGTTTCCCCTCCATTTTCTTTCAAACCTTGTTCGTTCCGTGTTGCGTCTGCTTTTTGTTGTCTTTTGTGTTCTTGTTTTTCCTGATGAAGCTTCCATAAGCGAAAATTCGTACCGTCTTGTCTCGTTCTTGTATTGGTGAGTACAGTATTCCTTTGTTTTTTAACTTTGTTCATCTTTCCACAGTCACTTCGTTGTTTAGATTTTGTTGTATGTTTATCAGGGTTTGCTAGTGTGTGATAGGGTTCGTGTCCGTCTGTAGATGTTAGTTTCTTTGTTAGTCCTGTGTTGACAACTCTTCGACAAGCGCTTAGAACTGTACCCAAGGAATACGCGCTATATAAGCTTCCTGTTGATTGATTGATTGAGGGTTTTTTTCCTCAAGATTATTACATCGCATAAACACCCACTGACATAGAAATTCAAACGTAGAATAATTAATAGTACACGCACGTTCACCTCCGTGCAAATCCCAGGCTTTTACATGGAAGAAGAGCAACCTTTTGGTTGGACATTGCCACACATAATGTTTTTAATTCTTTTTAGCTTCTTTTTAATCCAAACGTAGCATATGTATATGTTTTTTGAATCAGGAAAAATATAAGGAATAAAATTAAATCATTTTTCGAGCGATTACTGAAATGTTCATTCAAATTAGAATTTGGAAATGTTTAATGACCAGACTCAATAATGAATTATTAGGCTTCCAAGCTAAAATGCAATCTCATAGTCCGGGCTTCGTCGAAGATTGCCTGACCAAAAGTTCAATCAATTTGATCGAAAAATGAGAGCGTGACAGTGCCGCCTCAACTTTTACTAAAAGCTATTCATGTCGCAATCTCAGACATTTATGGAAAAAACGAAAAAACTGTTCTACGAATATCATCCGCATGAACTCTCATGTAAAGTTTCATGAAGATCGGTCCTGTAATTTTCTTGGAATCGCACTACACTTGACTAAATGTAGAAAGACTATGCACCGAGGGCGCTCAAAATTCCCGCGGCTTTTGGCGACGAGGTATTTCGTTCGCAAACCTTCGTTCGTCTTATCTGCGACAACCCTTTCGTGCAAGGATGTACCTCTTCATAATACGCCAGGGCAGCACACACACACACACACACACACACACACACACACACACACACGAGCATGCAAAATTCTTTTCATATTGGTCTGGTTTGGCAACAAAAAATGACCGTGACCAAGGTTTCAAGGATTTCAAGGTTTTATTTTCGGCTTTAAGCCCATAGGGCGTTTAAGCTAACAAAATACACAATTAAGTCACACATTCAACCACACGCAGGCACAGCAAACAGTGATCTTAATTAAGCAACAAAAGAAAACAGAACACACTAACACCACATCTTCATCAACTAGAGCACTTATACTGTTATATACATTTACTGTAAACGGCTGGACAAACCACAAATCTGAAAACCCTCACTGATTAAACAATGAATAAACATAAAACAGCCACGGCAACTTTATATGTGAATTCTGAAATAAATTCAAATATAACTTTAACATATCAAACAGGAAATCTTTGAAATGCCATTTTTCAAATCACGCATCAGCCGATACCAATACAACCATAATCTACACTGGGCCTCTAATTTAATTGGATACTGTCCTAACTCTCCAAAAACCATACACGGTGGGGAAGACTTATTCACTCTTAAAACCATTTTTGAATAGCGCAACTGAAATTTTGATACCAAATCAAGCTTCTCATGTCCCCAAACCCCAAATCACAATATATGAACACTCAAAACAAGAGCTTTTTGCATCGCATTTAGGGTTTCTGCAAGAATGACAGTAACGTCAGCATTATAAAAACAAAAATAGATACATATATTCAATTACATTTTCCAAAAGGAGGGGGGGGGGGTGTGTGCTTTCACATGACCAGATGGATAGACATGGACAACTGAGAAGCAAAGAGATCAGCGCATGTAGGGGGGGGGGGGGGGAAACGGGAGGGAAGGGGGGGGGGGGGTGCCATTACATGAACAGATAAGTAGACAGTAGCAAAGCAACAGCCATGCAGAACCAAAATACATGTACAACGAAACTAGGAAGGGTGGGGTGGTGGTGTTGGGGATGGGGTGGTTTTTATTTGTTTGTTTGTTATTGGGCTGGGTTTCTTTTTTTTCTTTTTTTTTTCTTTTTTTTTTTTTTGGGGGGGGGGCCGTCTTTCACACGTCCATACAAACAGACAGCAGCAGTACAACACACACAGCCACTGAGCAAAGAGAGCAGGGGCGGAGGAAGCGTGGGATGGTGGAGGTTTGGGTGTTTTTTGGAGGAGAGGGGGGTTTATCACACGACCATACAAACACACAGCAGCAGTACAACATTCACACACAGCCACTGAGCAAAGAGAGCGGGGGCGGAGGAAGCGTGGGGAGTGTGAAGGAGGAAGTGGGCTGTGCTGTCCAGACTGCCGTTGTTGGGTGCCGCCTCGATGTTGAGCAGACGACACATGAGCGGGTAGATGTCCAGCGAGCTGATGGATTTGGAGTGAACTCCCTTGCGGAAGTCAGGCCCCCACGCAAAGAAGATGGGTTTCATGGAAGGCAGCTCGTTGCTGTAGCCGTGGTTTCCTCTGCCTTCGCTCACTTTCGAATCGGTGTAGTTCTGGTTAAAAAAAAAATTTTAAACATTATAAAGATTGTTTTCAAAGCGTTCATATCAAAAAAAGTTAATCTTTTGCACATAAAATATAGTTCAGATTAACAACAATCATCAATACACAACACCCACACAATATAAGTATTAAGTTACACTTTTAAAATATTCTTTGAAAAACAAAATAAATGAGAGAAAACATGTACACGGCTTTGACCTTAATTCAATAATACCATGCTATCGATCTGTTACAGGTTTTTGTGAAACCACTACAAATTAGGCACCTGGCCTTGGCCCGACTCTGTTGAATTTCAACGGTTGAGGAGAGGGAGGGAGAAAGGTTAAGACTGGGCGAAGTCGACTTCACAAAGTATACTTCGCGAAGCTGACCGCACGAAGCTTTAGCTCTGAGTTGTCGGTAAAAAGACTTCGCGAAGTCGACTTCGGGCTGAATTAAGGGCCACCTTAAAGGGGGATCACAAACGATTTGATCTCACCTTCACCAGCATCCAACCTTCCTCGGAGATAAGGACGATGGGCATGATCCTGGGGTTGTTCTGGTAATGGAAGTGGGCCGGGATGTCGTCCTTGAGGTAAGCCTTCACGTGCGGGATCTTGCTGGCCGCCTCGAAGACCTTTGCTGTCTGCCCCGCCTTGGGCAAGATTGGCGTCACCGTTCCCGAGTCCGGCACCATCTCTACCATACTTTCGTCCAGGTATTCCCACAGGTCCAGTAGCTGTTTGGAAGATAGAATGAATGCTTCACCTTCAACAAAACAAATGTTACTTATGGCCTCCTGAAAGCCTTGGGCAAGATTAAGGTCACCGTCCCCGAGTTTTGAACCATCTCTACCGTACTTTCGTCCAGGTATTCCCACAGGTCCAGTAGCTGTTTGGAAGATAGAATGAATGCTTCACCTTCAACATAACAAATGTTACTTGTGGCCTCCTGAAAGACTCTTTCCTCGTGTCTCGCCTCGGGCAAGATTAAGGTCACCGTTCTCGAGTCCGGCACCATCTCTACCATACTTTCGTCCAGGTATTCCCACAGGTCCAGTAGCTGTTTGGAAGATAAAATGAATGCTTCACCTTCAATAAAACAAATGTTACTTATGGCCTCCTGAAAGCCTTGGGCAAGATTAAGGTCACCGTCCCCGAGTCCGGCACCATCTCTACCGAACTTTCGTCCAGGTATTCCCACAGGTCCAGTAGCTGTTTGGAAGACAGAATGAATGCTTCACCTTCAACAAAACAAATGTTACTTGTGGCCTCCTGAAAGACTCTGTCCTCGTGTCTCGCCTCGGGCAAGATTAAGGTCACCGTTCCCGAGTCCGGCACCGTCTCTACCATACTTTCGTCCAGGTATTCATATAGGTCCAGCAGCTGTTTGGAAGATAGATAGAGAATACTACATGGCTTGCTGTGTCGTACCAGATTTACACGAGTTGTTTTTTTAAATATTGAACTGCGAGCGAAAGCGAGCTGTTCACTATTTGAAAAAGCAACGAGTGTAAATCTGGTACGACACAGCAAGCCATGTAGTATTCTGTTTATCCTACATACTGTACTTACGTGTATTTTACTGAAAATGTCTTGCAGACGAGGCAGCTAAATTGAAGACGCTTGATTTGGAAGCTCGATCTCTTCTAAAGCCTCGTGCAATCTATTACGTCAAAGCAAAGAAACGTCACTCTGAAAGTGTGGCGTGACGTGTTAGTTCTAAAGATTCATCGAGGGTAATTAGCGAGCGCAATTTTTGTTTCTATAATGATGTGACTTTGGAATCATAATCAGTGGAAAAACAGGTCCCTGCCAGACTTGCTTGACATGACCTCATTTACATGATATACACACGTGTGATTTGAACGATTATTATCTCACGGGTGTCTCTCTCACGTATGTAGGATAAAATGAAATCTCCACAGTGAAAAGAAATTCTGATATTCAACACATAGTTGTTGCTTATGGCCTCCCGAAAGACTCGGTCCTACTGTCTCGCCTTGGGCCCAATGCCGTTCCGCAGTCCCCAGATCTAGTCACTAGCACTTGTCTAGTGCGCTGTCCACCGTGTGTTCACATGATGCCACAGGTCAAATGGTTGTTACAATGTTATCGACATCAGTACAATTATACCTCACGGCTACCACGTCTGCTGTGTTCTAGATCTGTCCATCGACCATACCGTCCGATCATGTACATGACACGACAATAATAACAGACCTTAATTCATTACTACTATGCAATCGATCTGTTATAGGTTTTTGTGAAACCATTACAAATTAGGCCCCTGGCCCTGGCCCGACTCTGTGGAATTTCAAAGTTGTGGCGAGGGTGATTTTCTTTACAAAAAGTAGGATTGCGTTACAATTCGAACATAGGACTAGGTCACGTGACTGTTAAGCGTCATAGAGGGACACGAACATGGGATATCATTACTTGACTCTTCCTTTTCAAAGAGCGTCAAGGACAGGTATGTTCACGTTCAAAGAAGATAACAACAAACGGCACGATCCCGTGACAGTTCACTTGTGTGGCGTAGATGAATTATGGCGATAACTATCGCAAAAATTTAACACAATAGAACGAAGTAGGCCTACTGAGAGTTAATACAAGCCCCTGTGGCGTGAACAATCTGGACAATTCAACGACATAGAACGAAGTACTGCGAGTTGGTAGTTAACATATAATATAAGATGTTTGGTGGCTTGTTGACAGACCAGCTTTTTGTTGGTCCAAGGGGACCATGTCGTCTTTTGTTTCATCTTTATCGACCAAGGCCGAAGGCCGCGGTTGATAAATATGAGACAAAAGGCGATATGCTCCCCGAGGACCACAAAAAAAAATGCTGGTCTGACAAGAAGCCACCAAACATCGTTTTTGTCATCATTTTGGTTGTGCAACAAAATGCACAATAACCCACAGGGAGACGAATTTTTAGAATCCAACTCCAGGCCAATGGGTTGTTGACAGACCAGCTTTTTTGTCTGTCCGAGGGGGAGCATATCGTCTTTGAAACAGAAGTCCATATGCCCCCCGAGGACCGACAAAAAAGCTGGTCTGTCAACAAACCACCAAACATCGTTTTTGTCATCATTTTGGTAGTGAGAAAATAAGTGCACAATCAACCCAGGGAGCCATGCTTTGAAACATGGGTTCCGTGCTGATAACCACTGGCAATCAACGATAACCGTGGAGCGAGGATTATCAGAATGAGCTGGCGTGTGAAAGCAACTTTCTGTGTTTTTGAGTTCATTAAATGTTGGGATGAATATGTCAGGTTTGAGGATGCACAGTTCTGTAGGTTCATCTCGGTATTCCACCCCCTCGGCTTTCTGTTGTAAATATTAAGCTGAGTGATCGAATGTGGAAGCTACGTTTGGTCAAAGGTCACAGAAGATTTGCGTCGTGCAGGGAAGGAAAGAATCGCGATCTTGTTTCCGACTCAGTGCCTCTTTGTTTTTCATTAGACCTGTCATTCTGCTTGTTCGGCTTTGTTAGATGTTTGCATATCTTGTTGCTATTTTCTTTGCTTTTAATATTGTTTCTTATTTGTGCTTCGTTTATCGATACAACGTCTTGTGCACGGTGTGTGTCAGGGGTCGTTTTACTTGAACTTGACGTTCGTGATTCTCCGAACGTCTGTGTATCGAAACACAGATACACGCACTCCATGACTCTGTAAGAAGACAAAACATATCGCTAGGTTTCATTTGTTTTTGATGAATGTATGACCTTTCATGAAGTAGTTTTGTTTTTTGTTTACTTTTGCCAGTTTGCCAGTTCGTTTTTGGAACTTTGCAAAGCAGTGTCGTGTCGTCTGTTTAGGTCTGGGGAAACACCAATGAAAAGAGCCGAAGAATCCCCGAGCGTTTCTATTGGGTTTGCTTTTGATTATCCATGTATAACCTGCTTCCTGCAACTATGGTAACCGGGGATTTATTGCCTGGGGAACATGAGATTTATTCCCCAGGTGCTTGTGAATGAAAACTCGTGAAAATGATGACAAACACACATATCGAGATAGATGACCATTCATTTGTTACTGACCCTATTATCCACGTCGATCTCCGCCATGCCATGGTCTGACGTCAGAATAACGTTGACGTCACTCAGCTTCTTTTCCTCCAGCGTGGCCAGAATCAGTCCAAGAATTCCGTCCATCTCTCTCACCTTTGCGATAAAATCACTGGATTAAAGGTACAGTTGTTCCCGTGTGCAAACGACTTTGCTCACCATCTCAGATCTGGTCGGGAATTTACATGGGACAAGATCATCACTCCACTTGGGCACATACCCAATCTCAACAGCATGACTGCTTTGTGTGCAGCATGGACATGGTTGTAAGAAATAATTATCAACGTCTATCAGTCAGCCAAATTAATTCAGTCAGCAATTCCAACTCAGTCTGTTTATGAAGCTAGGATGTTGATTTTTGCAATGTGTCCATGCGGAAGGGTGGTCATATCCCATGTGAAACCCTAGGCAGATCTTAAAGACTAAGCAGAACTATTTGCATTAGAAGGATTGTGCATTTAAGTACAAATTGAAGCCGTTCTGCTTCGGTCTGTAATCTTCCACAGTCAATCAGTAAGCCTACATGAAAAAGATCTTTACCCCAAACCCCATTTCTCTCTCTCTCTCTCTCTCTCTCTCTCTCTCTCTCTCTCTCTCTCTCTCTCTCTCTCTCTCTCTCTCTCTCTCTCTCTCACACACACACACACACACACACACACACACACACACACACACACACACACAACACACACACACACACACACACTTTGTCATCCATTGACATTGAGTCGGGGCCATGTGCGTGGCCCGTGTGGTCAGGTTCGTGGAAGTAAAGAGCTACGAATTCTGTTCCGTTGTCGACGAACCAGTTGAGGGCGGTCTCCACGCGGTACGGGAAAGGAATTGACTCGTCGTAGACTCTGTAGATGGAAGGGAGGTAACCTCGTATCCGAGTCTCGCTTCCTGGCCAGTAAAACACACCTTGAAAGAGAGTGAGGGAGGGGAAAACAAAATGACAATTAGTTTTAGGTAACAGATCAGCGAATAGTAGTAATAAGTTCCACACAGCGGCAAAATATGGTAAAGGGAGGGTAAATTGAACAGGAGAGTAAATTGAACAAGGCGAATATCTTAATAGTTCGTGTAACGATTTTTTACGTCACTGTATCATACTTTACTGGTTATGGGCAATGACGATTGAAGAAGAAAAGATTCCGCAACGAAAAAAAAAAACGCGTAGCAGGTGAGCACTTTTATAATGTTATACCTCAATGTATAACCTTTCATTTCTGTTATAGGTGTACAACAAGAAACATTAAACATTTGATGAATTAATATTAATCTGTTTAGATTCATAAACCATCTCCTTTCTTTGTTTGTATCAAATTCAAAGATTCCACGTGCAGATCGTGGACTACGGATTACAGTTTGCATTTTTATGAAGTCGGGTAATTTGGACTCAACAACTGCGTGTAATTTGGACACCTTGTTTAATATAGTAGTAACATTGATATTAAAAGTCCTACGGTTTTTTGCCATTAAGGACCTGAGTGTTTGACAAAAACATTAAAAAAAAAAAAAGAGGAGGGCAGGGGGTGAGGTTGAGATGATGATGCTCTGTGGAATTCGTTAAAATGAAAAGTAGTTAAGATGTTTCTTAGTAAGAATAATAAGTCTGTATTCTATATCCTGAATAACGGGTTTGTAAAATGATTTTTATTCAAAACGAGTTAAAAGGTAGAACCTTTCCTTGTTTAATATAGCCGACACTGATGAATTTATACTCCAAATACTATGAGTTTTTTTAGAAATGAATTGCGACCTTCTTTATCGAAAACCTTAACATGTTGCTCTTGTAAACAACGAAATATGCATGAAACTTCTTCTTCTTCTTCTGCGTTCGTGGGCTGAAACTCCCACGTACACTCGTGTTTTTTGAACGAGTGGAATTTTACGTGTATGACCGTTTTTTACCCCGCCCTTTAGGCAGCCATACGCCGTTTTCGGAGGAAGCATGCTGGGTATTTTCGTGTTTCTATAACCCACCGAACTCTGACATGGATTACAGGATCTTTTTCGTGCGCACTTGGTCTTGTGCTTGCGTGTACACACGGGGGTGTTCGGACACCGAGGAGAGTCTGCACACAAAGTTGACTCTGAAAAATAAATCTCTCGCCGAACGTGGGGACGAACTCACGCTGACAGCGGCCAACTGGATACAAATCCAGCGCGCTACCGACTGAGCTACATCCCAGCCATGCATGAAACAATACTCCATTAACCACTCGCGTATGTCCTATATAAACGTAAAACAGCTGTTAGCGAATCCAGGTGAGTTTTGATGTTTGAAAATTGAACTATCTCTACTCTTTGGTCTTTGAGTCACAGAAAATGGTCTGAACAAGACATGAAGAAAGCTCTGGCAGCAATGAAGGAGAGTCGACTTGGGTTAGATAACTCTGCAAATTAGTTCGGCTAATTTGAACTTTGCCCTGTTCAATATACCCGACTAGTCGGCTAATTTGAACTGTTTTCAAATTTTTAAGAAACAAGTCCGTGTGTTGACAAAACAGATTAGATCCTTAATTTCACTTGCATACGTGTAGGTCTAAAGCCAATCTTGAGATATAACACAGCCTAGCTTTTTTGCTTACTGGCTTCTATGGACAAGCTATAGGACCTACAGCGTCTAGTTCTTAGGGTGTCCGAATTACCCCCCTCTACCTTAGTAGTCAATTCTGCGTACCATAGCAAATTGTAGTCAGTTTTAGGTAACAGGAGTAAGTTCTAATCAACAACAGTTAGGCCAAAAAAAAATAGGTGTGGTTAAGGTAACATAGCCAAAAAAATAGGGTAGGAAGGTAGGCAATCACTTTTTTCTTTCCTTTTTTTTCTAATGTGTACAAATTAAACCTACTTGACTGGGAAATAAGTGTGCGACTCGAGCGCTTTCGCTTTCATTGCGTTTTCTGCACTCGTTTTTGGCTCACGTAAGTGTAGCCTATGCGATGGTAAACTCTGTCTGTCTGTGCGTGCGTGCGTGCGTGCGTGCGTGCGTATGTATGTATGTGTGTATGTCTGTGGTAGAAACTTTAACATTTTTGGCTAAACACCGAAATACTCATTTCACGTGGTTAATTTTCAAGCACCATCTTCAAATTATTGTAGCAATGATCAACATTGTGTCGGCATGTGTGTAGTTAAAGCGTGTATCCAAAGAAAACGGGTGGTGGGGGGTTTTGAAGGGGTACAAGCAGTTGACTGGTTTGTGTCGTGTTTGGCATGCAGACGGCAGGTCAGGTGTCAAGATCAGGTCAGGGGTCGCGCGAAGGATTGTGGTCCAGTTCTCACCTCGCCGATTCGCCGGGGAAGACGATTTCATGTTGTTCGGTTTCTAAGCTCCAGAAAAGTAAATAAAGAAGATACCAAAGGGAGATTTCCTACAATTTGATCTGCACAGCGTGTTTCCAATGTCCACGCGAGGAAGAGCTGTCGAAAGCGCGGCAGTCAGTGTCGATCTTGCAGCCGTATCCCGGTAAGTTCAGAGACAGATCTAGTGTCTCCCACTCTCATAACGTGTCACCTACTGTTAATCCGTTTTGTTTTAATTTCTTTTTATTTCAGCAGACACGGATGTCAAACACAGTGCTAGGCAGTCACCTCTAGTGAAATGAGTTGATCTAAAGTGCCTGTAATGTTTGGATGTCTTTGCTCGTGGTTCGATTTATGTGAATTTCAAGACTTGCAGTAGAGTCTCAAGTTAAGTTTACTCTGCCCGAAAAAAACTGTCCACCATTTACTTGAACATGCAGATATAAGGAAACAGAATGAATCTGTTCTCAAAGTCAAAATGATCACGATTTTTTCCTCAGATTCAAAACATGCACTGTCATGGTTTTGTCTGTACAATTTAGTAAGTCTTAAGTACTTTGCAACAACTTCCTTGAACGTGAAAGACAGTTTTTGAATGCTAGATCTGTATCGCGTTTCATTCCAGACTCGATCCTCTCTTTGATTGTAGATCTACTGTTTGCTGTTTACGCACTATCATATGATTCGCTATGTAACGTTTGGTAAGCTTACCTTGCAACAGCTTTCTTGTCTTTGTTGGCATTTCTGGCTGTGTTGACCGTCAGAATTATTTTAAGAACCAGGCTGCTGCAGTCGACATGTTTCGCATATTGTAGGGTCACCATGCTGCATAGGTAAAGTGGCTTGTATAACCTGACTATTCTGTGTGTGTTACGGAGTGAGTGAGTTTGTGTTATGTTACTGTTTGTTGATTTCTTACGGGAGCCTTGAAGGCTTCGCCTCTTGTTTTTATTTTTTTATTTTTTTTTGGACAAATGTAACAAGTCGCGTAAGGCGAAAATACAACATTTAGTCAAGTAGCTGTCGAACTCGCAGAATGAAACTGAACGCAATGCAACGCAGCAAGACCGTATACTCGTAGCATCGTCAGTCCACCGCTCATGGCAAAGGCAGTGAAATTGACAAGAAGAGCGGGGTAGTAGTTGCGCTGAGAAGGATAGCACGCTTTTCTGTACCTCTCTTCGTTTTAACTTTCTGAGCGTGTTTTCAATCCAAACATATCATATCTATATGTTTTTGGAATCAGGAACCGACAAGGAATAAGATGAAAGTGTTTTTAAATTGATTTCGAAAATTTAATTTTGATAATAATTTTTATATATTTAATTTTCAGAGCTTGTTTTTAATCCAAATATAACATATTTATATGTTTTTGGAATCAGCAAATGATGGAGAATAAGATGAACGTAAATTTGGATAGTTTTATAAAAAAAAATTCAGATTTTTAATGACCAAAGTCATTAATTAAATTTTAAGCCACCAAGCTGAAATGCAATACCGAAGTCCGGGCTTCGTCGAACATTACTTGACCAAAATTTTAACCAATTTGGTTAAAAAATGAGGGCGTGACAGTGCCGCCTCAACTTTCACGAAAAGCCGGATATGACGTCATCAAAGACATTTATCAAAAAAATGAAAAAAATATATGGGGATATCATACCCAGGAACTCTCATGTCAAATTTCATAAAGATCGGTTCAGTAGTTTGGTCTGAATCGCTCTACACGCACGCACACACACACACACACACACACACACACATACACACACACACACATACACCACGACCCTCGTCTCGATTCCCCCCTCTATGTTAAAACATTTAGTCATAACTTGACTAAATGTAATAAAAAGTTATAGGGTTGGCCCCTAAAAGGGTAGGTCGGGTTACCGTAACCACACCTATTTTTTTTTTAGGCCTTATAGATAACCGAGCTGCGGTCAGTTCTATGTAACAGCGGCATGCAGTAGGTTACATTCGCCTCATTTGTGGGTCAGTGGCAACGCTCTCGCGACAGGAAGGCGGTAACCTCCGATTCATTTGTATCACTTGTGCAATACTAGTCTCCCACTACTCCCTGCCCTTACCACCACTTGTGGTATTAGGTTTTTTGACCCCCCGCGGGTTAGGGGGAAGAATTTACCCGATGCTCCCCAGCACTTGTCGTAAGAGGCGACTAACGGATTCTGTTTCTCTTTTTACCCTTTCTTGTATAGAATATAGTCAATTTTTGTAAAGATTTTAGTCAAGCAGTATGTAAGAAATGTTAAGTCCTTTGTACTGAAAAACTTGCATTCTCCCAGTAAGGTAATACATTGTACTACGTTACGTTGCAAGCCCCTGGAGCAAATTTTTGATTAGTGCTTTTGTGAGCAAGAAACAATTGACAAGTGGCTCTATCCCATTTCCCCCCTTTCCCCGTCGCGATATAACCTTCGTGGTTGAAAACGACGTTAAACACCAAATAAAGAAAAAAAGTTCTTTTGTGCCAGCGTCAAATGGTGGTAAGTTCTAGGTAATATTGGGAGTTCTTCGTAGGATAGAAGAAGTAAGTTCCATCAGAGAAGTAACAAGTCGCGTAAGGCGAAATTACTACATTTAGTCAAGCTGTGGAACTCACAGAATGAAACTGAACGTAGTCCGCCGCTAGTGCAAAAGGCAGTGAAAGTGACGAGCCTGTTTGGCGCGGTAGCGATTGCGCTGTGCTTCATAGCACGCTTTACTGTACCTCTCTTCGTTTTAACTTTCTGAGCGTGTTTTTAATCCAAACATATCATATCTATATGTTTTTGGAATCAGGAACCGACAAGGAATAAGATGAAATAGTTTTTAAAACGATTTCGGAAATTTAATTTTGATCATAATTTTTATATTTTTAATTTTCAGAGCTTGTTTTTAATCCAAATATAACATATGTATATGTTTTTGGAATCAGAAAATGACGAAGAATAAGATGAAATTGTTTTTGGATCGTTTAATAAAAAATAATTTTAATTACAAGTTTCCGATTTTTAATGACCAAACTCACTCATTAGTTTTTAAGCCACCAAGCTGAAATGCAATACCAAACCCCGGCCTACGTCGAAGATTGCTTTGCCAAAATTTCAATCAATTTAATGGAAAAATGAGGGTGTGACAATGCCGCCTCAACTTTTACAAAAAGCCGGATATGACGTCATCGAAGGTATTTATCGAAAAAAAGAAAAAAACGTCCGGGGATATCATACCCAGGAACTCTCATGTCAAATTTCATAAAGATCGGTCCAGTAGTTTAGTCTGAATCGCTCTACACACACACACACAGACAGACAGACACACACACACACACACACACATACACCACGACCCTCGTCTCGATTCCCCCCTCTACGTTAAAATATTTAGTCAAAACTTGACTAAATATAAAAAACACGAAACCTGCGAGTCAGTGGTGGCAAGTTCTACAAAACAGATAAGTTCTGTGTATAAACTTGAACAGACATGTTGTTAGTTCTATGCAACGAACATCCACAAAGTTCTACGTCACAGATTAGAAGTAAGTTTTTAGGCTACAGAGAAGTAATAAGTTCTAGGTAAGAAACACTGCAAGTAGTACGCTCCTGGTAACTGAGATGTTCGTTCGTTTTAGGTAACAATGGCGGATATGACAAGTAGTGAGTGAGTTCTGGGCAATCCGACATACAGTCAGAGAGCTTTTTATTTTTATTTTTATTTTTATTTTTCTATTTTGTACTTCTTCTTCTTCTTCTTCTTCTTCTTCTTCTTCTTCTTCTTCTTCTTCTGCGTGCGATAGTTATGGCCGTCATATCGTCAAGTCGGTGGCTGCCATGAAGTCCGCAGTCTTCAGCAGCTCGGCAGCGGGTCTATTTTGTACAATTATGGGCTCACCGGTTGTCTTGTTCTGTCTCTCAGCAGTGACCCAGATGGGTTCTCCCCCGTCCCACCAAAACGGGTCACCGGCCCCCTTGCTGAAGGTTGCATTGTGGTCAGGATCGTACATGTGGTTGGACACGATTCCGTGAGTCTCTTCGTACAGACCTGTACAGAAAACACAGTACTGTAAGTGTAAAGCCCTGCGAGCAACATGTAAAGCCTATCCTTACTTAAACTGGGCGAAGTCGACTGCGCGAAGTATACTTCACGAAGCTGGCCGCACGAAGCGGCCTTCACGAATCACTGTCAAAAGCCCCCTATACTTCAAAATAACATGATACAACTTAGTGTGTAAGTCAGACTAATTCAAATATGCTTTAGATTTATCTGTTTTGGATTGATGAGAGCATTATTTGAAGCACACCGGAAAACTAAAAAAGCTTATCAAAAACAGAGTGAAAATAAGTGAAATTATCAACTTCCACGAAAAGAAGACATTTTGTTATATTTTTTTAAATCTCGAGGGCTAGTTATAGGTTATTTCCAGCAAACTTCTTAATGAATTAATAAAAATAGCCTTTAGCTTTTATTTTCTTCGATTTGTTGAAGGTGGTCCATATTAGGGGACTCGCACATACTTTGAGATTTTGCTATTATTTTTTGTTTGCAGTAGAAACTCGGGGTCAACACTGCTAAAATGTAACAAATGCGGTCTTAGCTGTCATAAATAGCAATTTTTGTGTGATAAAGGCTTTGGCTGTGGACAGAAACGAGTCCGTTTTAGGCGGCAAATTTAGAGTGAACGCTGCCAAAAGTGAAAAAAAGAGAAAAAGCCTAACGGTTTTGAGATTTGTGTTTCTGAACCTGTTTTGACATGTGCAACTTATCCAGAGAGGGT
>NC_090256.1:77051835-77166835 GCF_037325665.1 Littorina saxatilis | reverse complement strand
GACTGTTCATTAGATTCTGCAACGCCATTTACAGCGCCAGGCGTGATTTATTACAAACCACAATCGAAATTTCAATTATTTTAATGTTTCTCATCTTGCTTTCTTGCAAACATAAAAATTAAATGCACTTTTCCCTGTCCTTTGTGTGTTTGTGTGGTTGTATTAGCGCGCGCATGTGTGTGTGTGTGTGTGTGTGTGTGTGTGTGTGCATGTGTGCGTATCAGTGTGTATGTGTGTGTGTGTGTGTGTGTGTGCGTACTTGTGTGTTTGTGTGTGCGTACTTGTGTGTTTTTGTGTGCGCCGTACTTGTGTGTGTGTGTGTGTGTGTGTGTGTGTCTGTGTGTGTGTCTGCATATGTGCGTGTGTGTGCACATGTGTGTGTGTTTGTGTGTGTGTGTGTGTGTGTGTGTGTGTGTGTGTGTGTAAGTGTTTTGCATTTTGCTAAAACGCGATAAGAGATTATTCTTTGTTTATTGCCTTGGTAAAAAATCTTCTATTTCACAGCAGATGGGGAATCATTTGTAAATGTTTAAAACAAAATGTGACACTCAATTCCCCTGTCACCGCTGAAGATTTTAAATCGACTGTTCATTAGATTTTGAAACGCCATTTGACGTTTTCAGCGCCAGGCGTGATTTATTACAAAGTTTTAACCACAATCGAAATTTTTAAGTTTGATGTATCTCATCTCCTGCTTTTTTTGCATAGGCTACATGTTTTTAAATTAATTGTCCTAGTTTGTTGTAATTTATTTTCACTGCGTATGTGTATTTTTGACTTACACCATAGACTAAATAGCCTGGACCGCCAACTCGTCACGTGACCCATCGAGGTTACGACTCTCGACTTTCAGGGGCGCGTCGCGTCCGGTTTGAAAGGCGAGCGATTCGAAGACAGTGAAAAGAAAGCACGCTCCAGTTATTTGTGACAATGGGAGGTGACAATGAACTGGATTTTCCAAAACTCCAAACTAAACTCCACAAAACTCATCGAAAAACATGTTCCATATTATGCACTTTTGCTGAGTTTATTTTAGCATTTTCAGAACTTACCTCGGCAACTTCGTCCATGTTTACAATCGACACCGGATATCACGTCCCCCTGATTTCTGAAAGGCTTGCAAGCGTAGGTTCCTAAATGCGAGAGGCCGCTACCTCGTAATAGAGAGAAAAAGCGGATAGAGAGCTAGTTGGCGGTCCAAGATAAATGCTCTATGCTTACACTTTGCAAGGTTTGTTGCCTGTTAAGGCAATGTGCGGCAGTAAAATCAAACTTGGAGAATACATGGAATATCCTAGTTTTCTGGGTAGTTATTGACGAGACTTATTAAAATAAATGAAAAAAATGTGATTACATGTATTAGTTTGCTGCCCTACTACACTCGTTCACTCGCTAGCTCGCTCACTTGCATTGCATGAATACCAAATCGATGTTGGTTACGAGACTTTAAAACATAATGTAACATACGTTTCAATGTTGCCTTTTTATGCCGTTTTAACCAGTACAAGAACTGCAAAAAGGGAAAGTTAATGTTGTTGACAGACAACATTTATTTTGTTGCGAAAGTCACCGTCTCCAAGGTGAATTCACGCCAGGTCACACTGCTCGGTCTAACATAAATTACACACGACATATTGCGTTTCATACAGTTGCGTCCTGCGGAGTAACGTACAGGAGACAGTGAAAAATGTCACGTTTTCATGCCCATGCTTTCATTGCCATTACCTGTGGTGGTGGTTTTCTCCATCCTTGTGAATCATCTAGGTTTTTTGCTGATATTTTCAACACTTGTTTTAAAGTGCTTGTAAAATGTATGAGGGAAGAGCACAAGAACTGTAACTTGATGTGGAATTTCTGCAGAGGGAAAACTGAATCGCCCTCCAATTTTGTGTCCCAAAAAAGTGTGTCACACACGACACAACTTTCGCAGTATTTGTGCATTTTGTTATGAGCATGATGGTAATTGGTTTTCCGATTTTTTGGGGGGATTTTTTTTTTAAGAAGAACAAGAAGTAAAATCTGGTTTTGCTTCCATTTTCGTCTGGATATTTCCTACTTGATCAAATTTTAGGAAACACTATAAGATGTTTTGTGGTTTGTTGTCATACCAGCTTTTTTGTTGGTCCGAGGTTGGTAAAGATGGAACAAAAGGCGATATGCTCCCCGAGGACCAGCACAAAAAATGCTGGTCTGACAAAAAGCCACCAAACATCGTTTTTGTCATCATGTTGGTAGTGCAAAAGTAAACTGACGCACAATCATCCACAGGGAGCCTGATTTTTAGAATGCAATTCTGGGCCCCAAAGTGCGTAAGAAGTTCAATCGATCACGTCATAATTGAAAATGTGACGTCAATCGTACACTTTAGGTTGCGTTTCTTCCAGTCTGAAAATGCACAGAGCTGCCATCATATTTGCGAGGTCAGTCACGTTTAGCATGTACCTTTCCTTGTCAGTGTTTAAAGTGCTTAGTTGCAAAATGACCATGACTCGAGTCTTGGCGGTAATTTCCAACATTGATTTGGTATTTGAAAGTGATCGTTAGCAGTGCAGTCGTTGTCCTCGGAAACACGAATCCAAAGCCGCGATGGTGGCCACAATTCAAGCAAACAGCCTGATTGGCTTTTATTTTGACAATCCACGTCTCACCTGAAACTCAAAACCATTGGCAACCGGCTTGGATTTGTGAGGGTGCTGATATGGCCTATATTGTCCGCTGGACCCAAAAAGCAACAACTAACTAACTAACTAACTAACTTGGATTTGTCACATATGAACAGTGTGTTTTGTAACCCAGCTAGTTATGAATGAAAAGTCGTGAACATGATGACGAAACCTGTATTCACGTCACATTCAAATATATGCCCTCCCCATTACCGTGACGACCTGAAAATGTAGTGAATCATTCTCAAACGTGACCAGGCACTGCAAAAAGCAATCAACAGTTTCCGCGATTAGCTTTTAGTCAATTTGCTTTCAGTCTGCGGCTTGTTTTAAGTCAGCCTGCTTTCACTCAGTCAACTTGCTTTGAGTAAGCTTAGCCTGCTTTCACTCAGTCAACTTGCTTTGAGTCAGCGTGTTTTAAGTCAGCCTGCTTTCACCGTGGCTCAGTCAACTTGCTTTCAGTCAGCTTGTTTTAAGTCAGCCTGCTTTCACTCAGTCAACTTGCTGTTAGTCATCTTTTTAATCGATTTGCTTCCAGTAAACGTGCTTTCAGTAAACTTGTTTACAGCAAACAGATTTACAGTTAAACTGCTTACAGTCAATTTGTTTACAGTTAGCTTATGTTCAGCCAGTTTGTTTACGGTCAGCTTTGTTTAAGTCAGCTTGCCCACAAAAACGTTATCCTCGACTATTCTGTCGTTTTCAGCATTCACAAAAGAAAATATAGAGACATTTTTATTCAAAATATTTAGCCTGGTCTACTCGAACAGGTACGGATGTGCGTGCCGGTCAGTGTCACGAACCCGGTGTAGGATCCGGTCCGGTCCCCCCTCTGAAGTAGTCCATCCTACACCGGCGCATTTGTGTGGTTATGACAGTTGAAAGTGCTTTTTGAGAGCGATAATGGACCGGAAGTTTAATGTTCTGCCTTGCCGATGGAAACACTGTAATGGGGTTATGTACACAGTCAGCGGAGAAGCTAAAGGGGGGGGGGGGGGGGGGGGGGGTGTTAAGTCAAGGGTCATGAGAGGTACATGTACAACAAAAACCTCAAATCACTGAGAGGTACTTCAACTCAATCTGCCTCACTTTAAGAGAGCAACAGCCCAATCCAGGACAATAAATAACAAGTCGCGTAAGGCGAAATTAATTACTACATTTAGTCAAGCTGACCTAGATATTTCTACATTGTAAAAAGAATCTGCTGGAGGTATGACGTGTGTTTATGTGTGTTTTGAGTGTGTGTGTGTGTATATGTGCGTGTGAATGTGACTGCATGCGTGTGTTTGACGGTGTGAATGTGTGTGTCCGTCCGTCTATGTGTCTATCTGGATCAAAGTGTATAGTGTGCATGTCTATGCGTATGTGTGGTGTATGTGTCTGTCCGTCTGTCTCTGTGATTCTGGATCAAAGAAAGTGTATATATGCATGTCTATGGGTGTGGTTGTGTGTGTCTGTTCAGTTGTGTGCGTGTGTCTTTCTGTGTGTATCTCTTCGTTATTATTTTATTAGCAAGACAGAGAGAATCTAAATAATAAATTGACAGCTTGTTACACAAACATTCTTAAATCATAAAAGAATTCTTTTTTCATCAAAACAAGATCAGTAGGCCTACAATTCGAAGTTGTGAAAGTTTGAAAAAAGAAAAGCCCGGAAGCAGGGTCACGCAAGGTCGTGGTTCTCGTAGCAGACGACGGTTTATGCCTATCGCCATGCAGTTCCTCTGAACAGTCAAAAGCCATCGCTCGAGTTCTTGTGAACTACAGCGGTTTGTTTCGTGCATAGTCAGAGGTACATAATAACGTGCTATTGCAGATAAGCTCACATCGAGTCCCATTAGCTGACGACTACATTGTGAAAAAGGGAAACTGGATCACACGGGTTCACGATGGCTCAGGGGTAAGATAAACCACGCAAAAATAAATTCTTTGAAAATTGCTCGCTCTTTACGGAGGGCACCAAGGATGTTCTCAAGCGGTGAGTGTTTAAATGAAAGGGTTTTGTACTGTGTGTAAAAGCCTGACAGTATCTGTGATGGTTTACGGGAGGTTACTGTGCCTTAAAGTGTGTGTTGGTGTTAATGTGCGTGCGTTGGTCTGTGTGTGTGTTGTATTGTGTTTATTAGTGCGTGTATGCGTGTGCGCGCGCGTGTGTGCGTGCGTTACGTGAGCGCAGGCACGCTCGGACTGGGTGGCCGAGTGGTAACGCACTTGCGCTCGGAAGCGAGAGGTTGCGAGTTCGACCCTGGGTCAGGGCGTTAGCAATTTTCTCCCCCCTTTCCTAACCTAGGTGGTGGGTTCAAGTGCTAGTCTTTTGGATGAGACGAAAAACCGAGGTCCCTTCGTGTACACTACATTGGGGTGTGCACGTTAAAGATCCCACGATTGACAAAAGGGTCTTTCCTGGCAAAATTGTATAGGCATAGATAAAAATGTCCACCAAAATACCCGTGTGTCTTGGAATAATAGGCCGTGAAAAGTAGGATATGCGCCGAAATGGCTGCGATCTGCTGGCCGATGTGAATGCGTGATGTATTGTGTAAAAAAAATTCCATCTCACACGGCATAAATAAATCCCTGCGCCTTGAATATGTGCGCGATATAAATTGCATAAAAAATTAAAAAAATTAAAAATCCCTGCGCTTAGAACTGTACCCACGGAATACGCGCGATATAAGCCTCATGTTGATTGATTGATTGATTGACGTTTCAACTAGCATTTCATGATTTCCCGCTGGATTTTGTCTTTAGTTCTGCTTTTCAGTCATGTTGTTGGTGCTTCTACTGTTGCGTCAATGGTAGGACTACATAGAAGTACACACACAAACTCTCTCAGTCTCTCTCTCTCTCACACACATGCAATATGTGCATATAAAATGATTATACATGTACAGACTTTGGTATAACGGGTTTTTGTGAACAAGAGAGACACAGGTCAAGGTCACAACAGTGAACGCAAACTCAACAAATTACACAACTCGGGTAAGTTTTGTTTCAGTATATTTTTCCTTTGCTCATAATCATTTTTTTCGGCATTGAGTCATGTAAAAATTCTCTTTGTTGACATGATATATCACCACACATCATATATTCCTCATGCATATAACTGTGTTCTAAAGAGAAAACAATCAAAAACTCAGAGCACAGAGGGACCTGCGTCATTCAAGGGTAAATCTTAGTTTCCAGAAGACATGTAGGAGTGTTTACAAGTCAAAATTTAATTTTATTTACATATGTTTCTAAAACTATAAACAGAGAGTATGTAGATGAGGGAATATTCTATAATTGCAAGAGATCCCTCGCAAAAAAGAAAGGAAACAAACAAACAAACAAACAAAACCATACAACAACACAACAAAGAAACAAAAACATAAGTCGCGTAACGCGAAATAAGAACATTTAGTCAAGCTGTCGAACTCACAGAATGAAACTGAACACACTGCTTTTTTCACCAAGACCACATACTCGTCATTTCGTCAGTCCACCGCTCGTGGCAAAGGCAGTGAAATCGACAAGCCATGCAGAATAGTGTGGTAGTGGTCGCGCTGAGCAGGATAACATGCTTTTCTGTAAGTCTATTCTTTTTAGCTTACTGAGAGCTATTCTGATGAACACGTGGGGGAATTCGGGGGCTGTGATTGGATGGTCTCTTCCGATTATCAAAGCATAATGCGGCGGAAGTCGGCCATTTTACTCAATATCCAAAAGCATATTGTCGTAAACAAAGACGCATGGTTCCGGTTTCTTCCACGTGTATAAAGTACACGCATACCTCGCCAGGTTTGTTTCTGTGACTAGTCGACAGACGATGCCATTTGCTTTGTGTGTTTTTTTGTTGTTGCTTACTGTACATGACATACATTACGTGTAAAATCCAGTTCTTAAACAGGCAACAAACCTTGCACATTTCCAGAAGCTGCAATCTGAAGCGACCTATCTCTGATTCTAGCAGACGATCTGATCATCTCTCCAATGTTTAACACAAAATCAGCAAACTCTCCTGTCACATAGAACGTCCATTATATAGTGCAATGTTGAAATGAAGTTACCGGTCTGAAACATTTACTCGTTTCTTTTGAGACAATCCTTGTTCTCTTATCATCTACAGATTTACCGCAGTCTTCACCACGCGAATTCCCAACAGAAGTCAGACTTTCGAACATACAATATACGTAGGCAAGCATGATACGTCATGACGTCATATGATTCCTAGCATATTGACGTAATGCTAAACATCCGGTTATCTCGAGTTTTCTCCGTAATACATGTCTGTGGGTTTTTCAATGTTCGGTTATTTCCGTGGCTTCATGCGGAAAGGGAACCGTCGTCTGCAATCAACGACATGGACCATTCTGGTACTTGTTGCTGACAAAAACATGATTTTAACACAGAATTTAATGTCAGAATAGCTATATAAACGCTATTGTGTTTTCATCGTAGCAATAGGGTCCGATATTTAGACTCGAACAAGTATAATGCGACTCGTCTTCGACTCGTCGGCATTATACTTGTCTCGTCTAAATATCGGGCCCTATTGCTACGCTGAAAACACAATAGCTGGTAATGTTTTTGGAATCAGGGACCGACAAGGAATAAGATGAAATTTTTTTAAATCGATTTCGAAAATTTAATTTTGATCATAATTTTCATATTTTTAATTTTCAGAGCTTGTTTGTAATCCAAATATAACATATGTATATGTTTTTGGAATCAGAAAATGACGAAGAATAAGATGAAATTATTTTTGGATCGTTTAATAAAATTATTATTTTAATTACAAGTTTCCGATTTTTAATGACCAAACTCATTCATTAGTTTTTAAGCCACCAAGCTGAAATGCAATACCAAAGTCCGGCCTTCGTCGAAGATTGCTTTGCCAAAATTTCAATCAATTTGATTGAAAAATGAGGGTGTGACAGTGCCGCCTCAACTTTTACAAAAAGCCGGATATGACGTCATCTAAGATATTTATCGAAAAAATGAAACAAACGTCCGGGGATATCATTCCCAGGAACTCTCATGTAAAATTTCATAAAGATCGGTCCAGTAGTTTAGTCTGAATTGCTCTACACACACACACACACACACACACACACACACACACATACACCACGACCCTCGTCTCGATTCCCCCTCTATGTTAAAACATTTAGTCAAAACTTGACTGAATGTAAAAACAGAATATTACATACATGTACCATCACCAACTCATCTCCCTCCCGCTTACCGAGGCTAAACAAATTATTTTAAAAAACAAACTCTTTACTGTTTAAATTAGCAATTAGGCTGATAATGCAAAACGGAACCTTCTTTTTCAAGTTGAATTATCGCCTCTTTCCTTTTTCACTTTCAGAAGAGCTGAGACAAATTACAGACAGAGATAGAACCAGAGAGGCCTGGTCTGATAGGCATCACAAAGAACAGATGACTATCTCTGAGACAAATTACAGACAGAGATAGAACCAGAGAGGCCTGGTCTGATAGGCATCATCAAGAACTGTTGACACTATCTCTGAGACAAATTACAGACAGAGATAGAACCAGAGAGGCCTGGTCTGATAGGCATCATAAAGAACTGTTGACTGTGTGAGACAAATTACAGACAGAGACAGAACCAGAGAGGCCTGGTCTGATATTCATCACAAAGATCAGATGACTATCTCTGAGACAAATTACAGACAGAGATAGAACCAGAGAGGCCTGGTCTGATAGGCATCAGAAAGAACTGTTGACTATCTCTGAGACAAATTACAGACAGAGATAGAACCAGAGAGGCCTGGTCTGATAGGCATCACAAAGAACTGTTGACTATCTCTGAGACAAATTACAGACAGAGATAGAACCAGAGAGGCCTGGTCTGATAGGCATCATAAAGAACTGTTGACTCTATCTCTGAGACAAATTACAGACAGAGATAGAACCAGAGAGGCCTGGTCTGATAGGCATCACAAAGAACAGATGACTCTATCTCTGAGACAAATTACAGACAGAGATAGAACCAGAGAGGCCTGGTCTGATAGGCATCACAAAGAACAGATGACTCTGTGTGAGACAAATTACAGACAGAGATAGAACCAGAGAGATCTGGTCCGATATTCTTTACTGTGAGATTGTGTCAACCCAAGCGAGATCCTGCTCCTCCTCTTTTGATCAAATACATATATATGCAGAGCAATGACTTTCTTTCTGTTGCTTGCTGGGTTTTTTCTTTCTTCGTGCTCACAATTCCCACCAGAAGAAAGCTGTCTCAAACAGGGGTGTGTTTCATTTTCTGAAGTTGGCAGCACTTTAACTAATAGTGATGCATATGTCGTGCCTAGATCCTGAAAGTGCCTAAGTTCTTGAATTAGGTAGTCTCTTGCCTAATTCGTGAAATAGGCAACGGCTGTGCCTAACCTGTGAAATCAATGTTGAATTTTGCCTAATTTGTGAAATTTTATGATTTAGGCTGCCTATTGCATAAATTAGGCAGCCTAAGTTGTGAAATTAGGCAAAGTTTCGATTTAGGCACGACTGCTGTACAATTTAGGCAACAATGTCTACAGAATAGGCAAAATCCTTGCCTAACGTGTCAAATCAATTCTAAGGTCTAACTGTTTTACAAATTAGTCAGTCTGTTTGAACGCCAGTAACAATAATAAAACTTAAAATTTAAACATACTGCTATCATATGTACCATTTACATGACTAATTATAATAAACAAATTTTACAAAAGCAAAACAAAAATACCCCTCTACCTCATTTACAAACAATTAAAGTTTACAAAAGGTAAACATTATCCCAGTTTGGACTGGGGTCAAAAAAGGGAAACCCACGACGTTCCAGTTCAACTCGATTTTCTGAGCTTACTTGCTTTTGTTCTTGCAAGATTAATTGTTTGGGTGGCAGTGACTATGGCAGTGGTTTCTTGCTTTCCTGCAAGTGCATCTGGCTGTATCGCACTTCCCATTGCAAGAACAATTTTTGAACCCTTGTCCTCCATGCCTTGAATGAAGCTGAGCGATGCTTCTCGTTGGTAGGACAGTGTCCTTCACTTGGTCAGCAGTGACAATTTGGAAATCGGCCTCGATAATTAGATTGCGGAAGAGCATAGTGTTTATGATGCCATGCTTGGTGCCAACTTGGTACAGGTCGTTGTGAACCTTCAGGACCACCCCAGGCACGTTTCTGCAATCAAGGCGCCCACGATCAAACTCGCCGACTGGAACCAGCACGCCGTCGTTTTGCAGCAGTGGAACCAGCTTGGCTCTTGTTGTTCGCAGCATTTCAGCACGGCTTTTTTCTTGTCCTTCACGTGCATCTTGTCTGCACTGCGTCAAGTTGCTTGCATGATCTTCTAGAGCTGTACTTGAAGTGGCGGCCCCTCCAACTGCACCTTCCACCTCTGCATCATTTTCAGTTGAATTCTGTGGACCGAGTTCTTCTAGAGCTGTACTTCAAACGAATACGAAATTGTGACCTTTTAGTTTCCATGGCTGGATTTGGCTTAACACTGACATTCAGGTGCTGGTGTGAAGTAGTGACTGAGAAATTTTATCTGAAATGCTTCAGTGTGATTATTATCTCACTTGTATCACAGTTAGTACTGTTCACAAGTAGTTAGTAGTGTTCACAAACTTGATATGTTGTCACCCGCAACGCAGTGAGAGGCGCGCAAGCACGCGGATGATTTTGGGTTCAAACAGACTGACTTATTTGTAAAACAGTTAGACCTTAAAATTGATTTGACACATTAGGCAAGGATTTTGCCTATTCTGTAGACATTTTTGCCTAAATTGTACAGTAGTCGATCGTGCCTAAATCGAAACTTTGCCTAATTTCACGACTTAGGCTGCCTAATTTATGCAATAGGCAGCCTAAATCATAAAATTTCACAAATTAGGCAAAATTCAACATTGATTTCACAGGTTAGGCACAGCCGTTGCCTATTTCACGAATTAGGCAAGAGACTACCTAATTCAAGAACTTAGGCACTTTCAGGATCTAGGCACGACACATACATGTACAGAACCCGATGCTAAATGAAAACAGATAAATTAATGAATAAATCAATAAATAAATAAATAAGTATAAATAAAATCAAAATAGGGGTATTTGTTTTGTTGTTGAAAACTCAACTCTTCAAGTACTTTAGTCAAGGATAATAATTACAGACCAAAGCAAAAATATTGAAGTGTAACATTAACAACTTTTGAAGAAAATAAAGAGAAGAAATAAAAAGGTCATGCATAAAACAAATAATCACTAAACTACAAACGGCCATTAAAGCCATCATCAAAGAGAAAACAAGTCGCGTAAGGCGAAAATACAACATTTAGTCAAGCTCAGTCGAACTCACAGAATGAAACTGAACGCATTGCATTTTTTCCGCAAGACTGTACACTCGTAGCATCGTCTGTCCACCGCTCGTGGCAAAGGCAGTGAAATTAACAATCCAGAAAAGCGCGGTAGCGGTTGCGCTGAGGAGGATAGCACGCTTTTCTATATCTCTATTCTTTTTAACTTTCTGAACGTGTTTTTAATCCAAACATATCATATCTATATGTTTTTGGAATCAGGAACGGACAAGGAATAAGATGAAATTGTTTTTAAATCGATTTCGGAAATTTAATTTTAATCATAATTTTTATATTTTATATTTTCAGAGATTGTTTTTAATCCGAATATAACATATTTATATGTTTTTGGAATCAGAAGATAATGAAGAATACAATAAACGTAATTTTGAATCGTTTTATAAAAAAATAATTTTAATTACAATTTTCCGATTTTTAATGACCAAATTCATTCATTAGTTTTTAAGCTACCAGGCTGAAATGCAATACCAAAGTCCAGCCTTCGTCAAAGATTGCTTTGCCAAAATTTCAATCAATTTGATTGAAAAATGAGGGTGTGACAGTGCCGCCTCAACTTTTACAGTGTATTTATCGAAAAAATGAAAAAAACGTCCGGGGATATCACTCCCAGGAACTCTGTCAAATTTCATAAAGATCGGTCCAGTAGTTTAGTCTGAATCGCTCTACACACACACACGCACAGACACACACACACACACAGACACCACGACCCTCGTCTCGATTCCCCCTCTATGTTAAAACATTTAGTCAAAACTTGACTAAATGTAAAAATGGAAGCAGCCTTTATGCATGTTCACATCAAAAGCCATTAGGATGCATCATATTTTTAAACATGACAGTTTGTCATTCAAATGCTTTTTAATTTTATCTGAAGTTACATTATTTGCGCAAGAATGCCGACAGATTCAAAAATGCATGTAATGTATGCTCTCATTATCTAAGAAAGTGACAGAAACAGAAACCACAAAGCAACTTGAAGTTGAACCATTCGCTCCAAACAAACAAAACTAAAGATGGAGGGAAACGGAGATACAGAACATAAAATCAGGCAGAATAACAGCTTGGTAACAGAACATAAAATCAGTCATAACCCTCATTAGCCTGCAGGGCCGGACTACCGGGGGGGTTATGGGGGTTGCGCAACCCCCCCCCTAGCCTAAACATGTACCTTACTTATTTAATTTTTTTTTATTATTGCTTATTTTATGCCGTTTCATGTAAGGAGCGACCATTTTCCTATCTCAGAATATGACCTACCCGTCAGCTTCAGGGGGCTTCGCCCCCTGACCCCCACAACGAGGGGGGGGGTGTGGGTTCTAGGGTTTCCGGACCCCCCCCAGCCAAAAAATAAAAATATTGAATGAGGTATGCATTTCTTTATTTTACATTGAGTTTCAATTTTTGGGGTATTAATCAGTGACAAAATCTGCTGCCTGAAACTGGTAATGATCATCCTCAGAATGCACCAGATTGCACCATTTTGCATCCTTTTTTTCAAAATTTTCCGGGGGGGCATGCCCCCGGACCCCCCTAGCAAGCTAGGCGCTTCACGCCGTCGGCTCGGCGCTTCGCGCCTTCACACCCATATCTTCACAATATACTTTTGAAAAAAACCAGTCATAAAATGAACTGATCCGCCCCTGCTGCCAGGGGGGACATCCCCCTGGGCCACCACTGGCAACCCCCCCCTCCTCTTCGCCTAGTCCGGCCCTGCCTTTATTTATTTTAGCTTCATTTCTGTGACTCAAATGGCCCATATGATTAACATCTTCTTTCCCTTTTGTCTTTTTTAAAATTTATAAAGCTGGATTACATTCCCCTTTCTTTCTTTCTTTATTTGGTGTTTAACGTCGTTTTCAACCACGAAGGGTTATATCGCGACGGGGAAAGGGGGAAGATGGGATAGAGCCACTTGTCAATTGTTTCTTTTTCACAAAAGCACTAATCAAAAATTTGCTCCAGGGGCTTGCAACGTAGTACAATATAATTACCTTACTGGGAGAATGCAAGTTTCCAGTACAAAGGACTTAACATTTCTTACATACTGCTTGACTAAAATCTTTACAAAAATTGACTATATTCTATACAAGAAACACTTTAGGGTGAAAGGAGAAACAAAATCCGTTAGTCGCCTCTTACGACATGCTGGGGAGCATCGGGTAATTTTTTCCCCCTAACCCGCGGGGGGTATTACATTCCCCGAGTCATGCAGTAAAAAGTTAGTCAATGTGCATCAGGGAGTGGCATACATGTAGTTTTAAACAGAATCAGGTGTTAACTTCTGCATCAGTTTTTACAAATATACTTGCTCTCTTCTTTTCTCTTCACACACACACACACACACAGTCACGCACGAGAGAGAGAGAGAGAGAGAGAGAGAGAGAAAGAGAGAAAGAGAGAGAGAGAAAGAGAGAAAGAGAGAGAGAGAGAGAGACACACACACACACTCTCCCCCCTCACGTTTACAGACACACTTTGTTTTTTGGCTAAACCCATACAATTGAGTCAGAGTGTCTTACAAGCCACAGCTCTCTTTCGACTGTGTTCCCAAGCAAGACGAAATTTACTTGGCTCAGAACGGACTGTAGGGTAAACATTTAAAGACTTTGAGCCATGAGACTTAGCTCGGTTATCAAAAGTTTCAATGATACAGTAGAGTTCCTACTCCTAGTGAGGGTTCTATGCCTGCTAAATTTCTCGTTTCCCTGGGAACTGGACCCTAAGGGAATTTGGGCTTTAAAAGGTTAACTGGTTACATAAAATGTTCCCAGGCACGAACATTCTTGGTTGGCATAGGAAGCCACATCTAGTTCAATGTTACGATGCTATTTTCACATGAATTTCTTCCTCTTCCAATGAAATCAACTGTACGCTGGCAACACATGCTGTTATGTGAAAGGTCCAATTCTGACACCGACATGCACATGACAGTACAGACAGCAACAACAGAAACACAATCGGACATGCACACTCACGAACAAGACTGAGACGCCATTCAATTTCAATAACACAAACAGGTTCAATCATCATGTGAAATGCACTCTCTTTGACATGACGTAACATTAACAACCTCACGCATACTTTGCACAACACAATTTACTGTCGTCTAGTGTAACCCTCTTCGTTCATTTAATGGTAATATCTTTCAATTTAATGGGGAGATATGCCCTCTTCATGCTCACCAATTAATCTCCCAGAAAATCAGGTCATTGTGTAAAATGTTCTCATTCTGACACAGCAACCATGCATGTACTTTACACATTTCTTTTCCATTTCAAACTGACGGAGGCAAATCAGCCTGGCATATTGTCACGCTCACCATTTGATCCATTAAAAAAAAAAAAAAAAATCCTCATGTAAAATGTTCTCATTTTGACACAACACACTTGTAAACACACACCATGCACACACTCATTATACGTACATGCATGTTTCACACCGGATTACAGATCCTCAGTTGTCGTGTAAATGTCCTCGCTTTGACACGGCAACCTCTATGCTTTATATGCAGCAAGCGACTGCGGGAATATAAGATAATAACAATAACAACACACTTTGATCACAGACTGGAGGAATTTGAAGTGGCAGTGACAAGTAACTGTCCTTGCGTTGACTTGCAAGCCCATTTGCAGAAAGAAGAACAATCGGCATTAAAAGTAACTGTCCTCGTGTTGACTTCAATGCCCATTGTAATAGCAGACACATAACCTCACAGGCAGTAACAAGTAACTGTCCTCATGTTGACTTGCATGATAGCCTCTGAGTGATAGCACAGCGATGTTACAGGCAGTAACAAGTAACTGTTGTGTTGACTTGTTCACCTGTTAACGATAGCACGTTAATGATGTTACAGGCAGTAAACAAGTAACTGTCCTCGTGTTGACTTGTTCACCTGTTAACGATAGCACGTTAATGATGTTACAGGCAGTAACAGTAACTGTCCTCGTGTTGACTTGTTCACCTGTTAACGATAGCACATTAATGTTACAGGCAGTAACAGTAACTGTCCTCGTGTTGACTTGTTCACCTGTTAACGATAGCACATTAATGATGTTACAGGCAGTAAACAAGTAACTGCCCCTCGTGTTGACTTGCAAGCCCATTTGCAGAAAGAAGATCAACTGTTTTCCAGTGGCATTAAAAGTAACTGTCCTCGCGTTGACTTTAATGCCCATTATAATACTACGTGTAGCAGACACATAGCTTCACAGGCAATAACAAGTAACTGTCCTCATGTTGACTTGCATGATAGCCTCTGAGTGATAGCACAGTGATGATGTTACAAGTAGTAACAAGTAGCTTTCCTCGTGTTGACTTGTTCTGTTATCGACAGCACACTAATGATTTTACAGGTAATCAAAAGTAACTGTCCTCATGTTGACTTTTCCCCTATTAGCGAAGCATACTAATGATGTTACAGGTAATAACAACTGTCCTCGTGTTGACTTGTTCACCTGTTAATGACATTGACAGCACATTAACAATGTAATGATGTAACGATGTTATAGGTAATAACAAGTAACTGTCCTCGTGTTGACTTGTTCACCCGTTATCGACAGAACACTAATTATGTTACAGGTAATCACAAATAACTGTCCTCGTGTTGTTTTGTACACCTATTAGCCCTCAGCTAGTTTTAAATGATAGCACATCAATGATTTGACCACTAATAACCAGCATCTAGTAACTTGTATAACCGTTTTACTAGTAACAATGTACTCGCTTCATGTTCAGTCACATGATCAGTTTAATCTGTTTTCGGTTTTGACCATGCTCCAATGAACTTCAGTGGAGCACAATGACAATGAGCTTATTTCAATGACAATGAGCTTATTTCAATGACAATGAGCTTATTTCAATGGACAATGAGCTTATTTCAATGACAATGAGCTTATTTCAATGGACAATGAGCTTATTTCAATGACAATGAGCTTATTTCAATGGACAATGAGCTTATTTCAATGGACAATGAGCTTATTTCAATGACAATGAGCTTATTTCAATGACAATGAGCTTATTTCAATGACAATGAGCTTATTTCAATGACAATGAGCTTATTTCAATGACAATGAGCTTATTTCAATGAATTTTTTGTTTGAATCACAGAAAAGGAAGACCAAGCAAGAAAAAGAATAGAAACAATGATGACAACCCCTAGTGCTATAGGCATAGCCTAGCTCACAACACAAGCAAAATCCTCTCCAAGCTTACATGATAATAAAGTAACACAAGGTCCTGACTAAACCTAGTGAACGTTGGTCTACCTATGCCAAGAAATAAATGTTTTTCAAAAGCTACATGACAATGTCCCACAGCTTTAAGGTGTGCGTACATAGTACTGCTCACTACGCTAAACTACAAGGGTTAACAGCTTTCGAGTATGTGTACAAAGTACTCACAAACTACAAAGTATTAACAACTTAGGTTTACCACAGATAATATCCTCTTAAAATGCTGAAACTAATCCACCAATTTTTCATCACATTTGACCTTTCTTCAAGTAATATACCCACAATGTTACCTTTTTGTCCTACATTTAGTTGATGGTTTAAACTGGTAGACCACAATTTTTTTTTATTTATGTGTTTTAAATCTCGAGCTTGGTTATGAAAATGAATGACTTTAATGTTGAATGCAACCAGTATTCCTTGTAGTTAGGGGGGATGGTTTTTTTTGGGTGAGATGAGGGGGTGGGGGGTGCACAATAACTTAGAAGCGAGACTGAAATTGGCCTGAAATAAATTATTACTGAACACCTACAAGGATAAATGTCAAACAATGACAGAAAATATTACTAAAATGACAATGGACTAATGCAGTCCCAAAACTCAATAATCAGGTTCATCCCACCCCTATCTTTAATCTCATCTTAAGTCCAAAATAATTTAAAAATAATTGAATAATCAATAATACAAAAATATAGTTCAGTTGGCTGGCATTTTGTAATGAAAGCCTTCTTTGTTCCAAAGCAAAATCTAACCATGAAACAGCAAATGAAAAAAAACCCCACAAAATAAATTCAGGAACACGTGCAAAAAAAAAGATTACTTGCCATGACCCTTTATCTAAATGTGCTGAGTAAAAAAGGAAACATTCAAGCTTCAGTTGCACTGAAAGCGAAATTTCTAAATGCCAGGGGTAACTCCCCCTAACCCGGTTATCCAAGACGACCGTCATCATCGCAAGTTGGTGTACATGTAGTAGTCAGCTCCTGCCTGTCTTGCAGCACAGAGCCATGTGGTTTCTGCAGGCTTCCCCCACCACAGTAGTCTCCCATCTAACATCTTTCTGCAGAGTAGTCTCCCATTCACATCAGAGTTGTCTCTCATCCACCGTCTTGTATCATCAGAGTAGTCTTCCATCCAGCATCCTATGGGCGTGTCAACAACTGGGCTGCCATGTCAGCGTCAATTCCGCTACTCAGTCCTTTACAAAAACAAAGGAAGCAAACAGAAAATTGACAGCGTTAGACTGTATACCATGAAATTCAGATAATTAACAAGTCCTCAGTCAGTCAGTGGCAGCAGTGGTCAATTTAGGGTCATGGTTTTTAATACGCTACCAAGGACTATACACAGACATCAACTTAACTTTTGACAGTAATGAGTGAGGACATTTTCAAATTTCATTTTAGTTTAAACAACAGAAAACATAACTAAATTAGCACAGAAAAGGGACAGAATTGATCCACACAATGACACAATTTCTTATTTATTATGTTAACTTTAGTTAGTATTCTAAGCATCAGTCACATTTCTAAGACACACAAAAACGCCACTCAGCACCAAAACATAACCCAAAGATTAAAGAAGAAAACTCGGTACTCACTTTTTCTCAGCTTCACTGTTGATAAAGAATGTTATTCAATGTATTTTCACTCATGGAATATATAAAGTTAACATCCCTGCCGATGTATGGTAATGGCATGACAGTTGACATCCATGTCTAGACAGTGCATAAGAATAGGACACCGGACCCAAAGAAAATGGTTGTGTCCGATGAGGGTCAGCGACGAGGGTCAGTAGGTCTTTTTCCTTGTTGTTGTTTTTCTAAAAGAAGGTTTTATTAATTGTTTTTTTAATGAAGTTTGTTGTTTTTTATTCACACAGGCACCTGGCTTTTTATTGCCTCAAAATTGTGCAAGCTGTGTCCTCTGAATGTCGGGAAAGAGAAACTTTCCTTGTAAAGCCTGCAAAATGGAGTTTTGTCATTTTCAAATAATTTTTTTCAAGGGCAAAAAATAGTTCTAGGGTCAGAAGGAAAATATAGGGTCTGTTGGAGAACCAGAAACATTTATTTTTCATCTTGGCCGTATGTACTGTCTGGATGGGGATGTGACCTATACAAAGACAGCATGCTGAGAACTATTACCAAAGACTATGTATTCTCATTCACACGTCTAGTCATGGATTTCATGTCATACGAGCTAGCTGGGTTGTAAACTTTGTCTTATATCCCATAAGTGAAACATGGCTTTTATCAATAAATCACCGAAAAAGGAAGCCTGGATTACAGACTTCATTTCTTTTCTGACAAAACGGAAGGATTGACAAGTTTTCACAGGTCAGAAATCCCGGCAACAGGAGACCAGTTTCCAATGTTCACGCATTTCTCTATCTAGTCTATCTAGTGTTCAATTACAAGAAATACATACAAAGCATAATTATATGAAATGAAAATGAAATGGTAAGCAGCTGGTTGTGAAGGGGTGTGAGAGAGTGACGGACAGACAGACAATTAGAGAAGCGAAAATGTTTTTCATGAGTTTCTGTACACCAAGGGAAGAAACCTGACATGAATGTTTTCACCCTATGATTACCTCCCTTGCACCTAACACATGTTGATGAAGCGATCCTTTTAACACACGGCGATTCCAGTCAATTTACTCCTTTTGTTTAAAGATAAGATGCATCTAAAACTGATAGAATCGTAAATGCACACTGAAATGACTTTCTTTCTTACAGACAAAGTAATATGAACAAAATCTGCATCTATCTAATTTTTAATTTACATTCATTCTGACATCTCACTGACCTCCTCCCTCCTGCCACGATCTTAATGGCATGGCTGTGAACGTTAACACCATTCAGTGATTCACATTACCCATCCTACCCTACTCAAGGCATGGCTGTGAACGTTAACACTATTCAGTGAATTACATTACCCATCCTACCCCACTCAAGGCATGGCTGTGAACGCTAACACCATTCAGTGATTCCTATTACCCATCCTACCCTACTCAAGGCATGGCTGTGAACGTTAACACCAATCAGTGATTCACATTACCCATCCTACCCTACTCAAGGCATGGCTGTGAACGTTAACACCACACAGTGATTCACATTACCCATCCTACCCTCCTCAAGGCACGGCTGTGAACGTGAACACCACACAGTGATTCACATTACCCATCCTACCCTACTCAAGGCACGGCTGTGAACGTTAACACCACACAGTGATTCACATTACCCATCCTACCCTACTCAAGGCATGGCTGTGAACGTCAACACCACACAGTGATTCACACTAGGCCTGGCTGATATCACATGCTCACCTGAGTGGGGACACAGCATGAACATTGACACCGTTCACGTTTCCGACAGGCACACTGGCTGAGAGGTAGCCGCAATCGTCTTTACTGTGGCGGTGCGTCATGAGGAACTTGAAGAACTCGTAGACGGACCAGGAGATGGCCGTGGAGGGCATCTGGTAGACCACGCGTGCCTGCAGGCCTCGGAAGAAGCCCTGAAAGCCGCGGAACTCGAACACCGTTCTGAAGGCCGCGGCCATTCCGTTGATGTAGGAGAGGTGTGTGCGGGCGCAGGCCTCCTGCGTGTTCAGCAGAGTCTTACACACGTCGAGAGGCATCGTCACGATCGCAGCCACCGCCCCCGCCACACCCCCAGACAACATGTGGCTACTCGGGTTGTAGCCCCGCTCGTTGTTGAGAAAGTCTTGCATGGCCTCGTAGGTGACGAACTGGATTGCCTGGAAGGGGACGTTCATGACCAGCTGTGTGCTGTAGCTGCGGTAGAACGCCCACACGCCCTCCTTGCGCACTATGCTGCGTGCGCACTGCAGGCAAGTCGTGTAGCTGCTGCCGAAAACCTGCATGCGCTGTTTTACCACTGCCTCCCCACGAGTTGAAAAACGGGCAGGATACACGAACCAACAAAGCCATGCAGGTGTACAACGCAGTCGGTCAGAAGGAGAAATGGGCGACATTCCAGTAAAGCAGCAGGAACAAGAAAGCAAGATGCAGGAGCAGTGAGTAGACAGGTATGGTGTAGACCCATGTGATGCCAGAAACACCACGACAGGTGCATTAGGGGTAGATCCATTAGACAGCAGAACCAGCATTCGTCAGCAAAAGGGAGAGCAGCACATGAAAAGACACAAAGAGAACAAGTGAACATCCTTGACGACATCTGACAACTTCATACAATCCCAATCAACAACAACTGAACAAGTGAACAGATTAACATCACTCTAAATCTTACATCTAATGCCTTCATTCAATCAATGTTCTCCTGGTGCACTAAGCTTCATGCACTCATGTCTAGCCCTTTCAATAATTTCCACATACTAAAATCCCACACTGTAAAAGTTCAAGAGTTTCACAGATTTCAAACTGTGATAAGCAGCTCTCCCAAGGGATGATCAGAATGACTGCCATCCAGTATAGTATCCAAATCAACAACAACAACAAACTACAACAGCTACACTGTTTCAACTATTGAACAGAAACTCTTCAGCATGAAATAGGGATACTCTGTGCGCACATATATATATGTCTCTCTGCTAGTCTGTGTATGGGTGTTTGTGTGCTCGTATGTGTCTGTGTGAGTGTATGAATATGCTAGTAGCTACTAACCGTCAGCAGGGTTCATGACAGCATCGTGAAGCAGGGTAGCTGTGCAACCAGCAATACCTGAAAAATTAAAAACACAAACATATGAGAGCACCCCATTGAGTGCATGTTGGCATTGGAAAAAATCTCTGGTTATGATAACCTAAACCAGGCCAACTCTATGCTATGCTGCTTAAGCTATCAATATCACTGTTTTACATTTGAGACAGTGACAAAAAGTCAGGTGTCATGTCTACTGTCCCGAATGACACATGATTGCTGACATTTCACCATTGCCAAAAGAATAAACAAATAAGAAATAGGTAGAAAATAGAACAAAAACAGATTTATATAATGAAAAATGTACTGGTGACGTCACTTGGGACATACTGACATGAAAACGTCACCTTTTGTCATTGTCTCGTTTGTCTGAAAAGGGTCCAAAGATACCTGTCAAGTACTTTTGGCCTCTGACCATAGTAAATGGCATAAGAAACCATAGTTGGGCATCAAAAACCATAGTTAATGCGTGGATCAGGATGTGGTTAAACGCACAAATTCAACTTCTCATGCATACACACTAAACCAATCAGATTGTTTTTCGCAAACTAAAAGTAAAACACATAAATTCCTTTCTACACAAACTGCTCTTTATTTACCACTACATGTAATACATTTACACTGCACTCTTGTTCGTTCATTTTTTTTCTCACTTGTCACTTGTGTTCTTTGTTGTATTCATCTGTGCAAATCTTTGCTTTGTCAATCATGCTGCCAGTCACCTTAAAATCATGGCAGCATGCATCAGAGTTAATTTTGACCTGCAAGAAGGCAGTCAGTGTGTCAGCTCCCAGACTGTGATCCAGCACTTGAAGGTGTTGCAGGGTTTCACTGCCAAATGGAAATTTATTCAACATTTTCCGCACACAGGCCACGTAGAACTGGCGCACATCATGCCAGAACTTCTGTTGTGTGGCTGGTGCAAGCTCCTCCTCAGAAATGAATGAACGGCAGTCCATGCCAGCAAAAAATAAATAAATAAATAAAAATAAAAATGCTGAAAATGCGTATGGTTTGAGGTATACGACGTAGGACCCAAAAAACACTGAAAAACCTTAAGAATTACGCAGAATGCGTAGGACTTGACAGGTTAGTGGTATTATGTAGCATCCAGGGCGGCTGCAATAGCGCGGAGTGACCGGATCAGGCAACATCTGGTAAGGCCTAAAAAAAAAATAGGTGTGGTTACGGTAACCCGACCTACCCTATTTTTTGGGGCCGACCCTATAACTTTTTATTACATTTGTCAAAAAAAACCACCAAAAAAACAAGTAAACGAGTGCAGAAAACGCAATGAAAGCGAAAGCGCCCGAGTCGCACACTTATTTCCCTGTCAAGTAGGTTTAATTTGTACACATTAGAAAAAAAAGTAAAAAAAAAAAAAAAGAGATTGCCTACCTTCCTACCCTATTTTTTTTGGCTATGTTACCGTAACCACACCTATTATTTTTTATTTTTTATTTTTTTATCTGGTAAACGTTGTGTTGCGGGTGTGTGTTGCCGAAAAGGAATGAGCGGTGCATGGACATTATCTTTCTCGTGTCTTTAGCTCTGCCTAGTCCACCACGACTGACAGCCGTTTGATTTTGAATTCAAATTTGGCAAGTGAATTTTTTTTTTGAAAGTACGTTATCCAGGACTTATTCTACACACTTTTTGGGGTGCATGTGTGGTGTACACCTTGAAATGTTTGCCTGACAAAAATGGTGCTTTTGAGTTTGGTATAGACAGAGTATTTTTTTGAAAATAATATTTCAAGTGAGAGCTCGTTTCCTGAAAAGGGTTGGACATTAGACTGAAGTGCCACGCGCCGCTCTGCTTTTATACCCGACCCTCGGCCTTTAACAGAACACAAGAATAGAAATGTCACCATGACTCTTACTATAAATAAAGCAACACAAGGAAGACCCACCACTACATGCAACAGCTGACATTCAACTGATTCACACAGAACACTCCCAATACTTTCTCCCACTCTTGTCAACCTCTTGCTCCCTACCGTTGGCTAAATGGTTGCCTTGCTGGTTCCCGCTGAGTCGTTTCTTCACTGCCTCGTAGCATGCGAAATACATAGCGTGAGCGGGTCCAGCTCCTACTGCCATGGCGCTAAACCCACGCATGGTGTTGCGTAGACCCTCGTAGCGGATGATCTTGTTGGCAGCGTCCAGCAGGCTGCGGTAGTCCGCTTTAGGGTCTGGTACCAACGTCTGCATTCTGGTCTGCAAACATAAATCATGAATTGCTGGTAATATTGTTTTGTATTGTGAATTGGTTATACTCTTAATCATGTTCACACTTAGTAGTGGTACAAACGTCTGCATTCTGGTCTGAAAACAGAAATCATGAAATGCTGTTAAGATTGTTCAATATTGTGAATTATGTTCACACTTGGTACTGGTACAAACGCCTGGATTCTGGTCTGCAAACAAAAGTTGTGAATTGCTGGTAAGATTGTTTAATATTGTTAATCATGTTCACACTTTGTAGTACATGGAGTACGAACGTCTGCATTCTGGTCTGCAAACAGAAATCATGAAGTGCTGGTAAGATTGTTTAATACTGTTAATCATGTTCACACTTAGTAGTGGTACAACTACAAACCTCTGCATTCTGGTCTGAAAACAGAAATCATGAAGTGCTGGTAAGATTGTTTAATATTACTTGTTAGCAGTAGTACCAACATGCGCATTCTGGTCTGCAAGCTGAGATCATGAATTGCTGGTAAGATTGCTCTCAAGCTCAAAACTGAATTCTCTCATTTTTGATGCTAGGTGTATTTCAGGGTCAGTGTGTTGACAGGGAGAGCCCCTGTAAGTGTAACCAGAACAAAACAGCTGTTACTCCAAAAATGTGTAACAGGTGTATGCCACAATCAGTGAGTTCCGTGTGTACTAGTTGAACAAATGAGTGTAGCATCATAACAATAACACCTGATATCTCATTCTGTGATTGTTGCACTAAAAGTGTCAATGTGGAAAAAGCAGACTCATATGAATCCAACATTGATGCTGTGATGGGGCCGTCACTATTTGCTGCGATTCAATCGTACAATTTGTTCCTCACGGCTCATGAGCCCGATCGCCCCGCATGATGATACCAGTCACATGCCACATGCACTGCGCCAGAGCAGACGACTTTAGGAGAAGCGGGTTCTGCTAACGTTCGAAACATCGCTCTCACCCTCCCTAACAAATACCTATTCAGTCCAAAGAGTAAAGCATATGGAAACTGTGAATATCGGTCAGTGTTCCTGTCTGTTCTTGACCACCCTTGATGCTTTACAGTGGAACTCCTCATTGAAGACCAGGGTTTGGTTTACTAGTTCGCCTTGCGCCATTGGCGCATACAATCTTAAAATGTCCCATTAGAATTCACTTTAGCGCCTCAAAGGGCGCACGTAGCTTACCGAAGAAAATAATGGCTATGAAAGCGGTGAGCAACAGAGTTTGGCTGTTAACGATTGGAAGAAACTTTGAAAGAAATGAACGGTCCAAAACACTGACTAAAAGGTTACCCTTGGTTCTATGATAAGGGACTTATGTTTAGTAATGTTATTGTCTAAAACTTCAAAACGCCAACATTCTGACAATTTTCGAACCACTAAAGTCAGTTAATTAACATGCAACTGACGTCTAGAGAAACAAGAAGGGCAAAGCCCATACGACTCACATGCTTGACCTTGACCTTTACATGACCTTGACCTTCAGCTAAACCTAGCAATGACATCATACACTAAGAACTGCTTTACACATTTTTCCTACCAAAATACATGTTTGTTTGTTTATTTGTTGCTTAATGTCCAGCCGACTACGCAGAGCCATATCAGGACGAGGAAGGGGGGGATGAAGGGGGCCACTTGTCAAGCGATTCCTGTTTACAAATGCACTAACCCATTACTTGTGTCCCAGCAGGCTTTAGTAAAACTAAATTAATACCTACTGGAAGATTACCAGTTTCCAGTATGTTAAAATAGGCTTAACCTATCTACTGCTGGACTTACATCAGAACACTAACAGATTAAACTATACATGAATCGCGAGACAAGCGGCAAGAGAAGAGATTTTTGGAAAAAATACAGGTGAATGAGCAAGAAGGCAGAAAAAAGAAAAGAATTCATGAAGAAAAAGAGAGCATGACAGGAAAGAGGAACCAAAAATCTACCTAACAGCAAACTAGAAAGCTCCTGCGGTTCCAAAAACAGGAGGGGCCTTTAATTTCATAACCGCAGTGCCCCACTGCGGGACCTTGATCATATGTGACCAAATGTGTCTCATGATGAAAGCATAACATGTGCCCCACATAATTTTTAAGTTTGAAACAGTTATCTTCCATAGTTCAGGGTCAAGGTCACTTCAAAATATGTATACAATCCAACTTTAAAGGACCCTTGCGACCTTGACCTTGAAGCAAGGTCAACCAAACTGGTGTCCAAAGATAGGGCTTACATTGCCCTGTATAGCATACATAGCTAAGGTTGCCATTCTCGATAACTTCAGAAAAAAATGCGAAAATGTGAAAAATGGTCGTTTTTAAGACAACAATTACGGCCCCTGTGACCTTGAACTTGAAGTGAGGTCAAGTTGCCGCACATGTTTTTTGAGATCTTGTAACCATACACCATCAGGCCACATCAGGTGTTGATAGACTTAATAGTGTCCAAGAAATATCCAACGTTAAAGTTTGACGGACGGACGGACGCCGGGACGGACGACTCGGGTGAGTACATAGACTCACTTTTGCTTCGCATGTGAGTCAAAGAGGATGCATCAGACGTCGCAAAGATGGCTAAAACCTGAAGCAAGGTACAAAAGCAGATTTCCACAAGAAAGAACAGACATTCAGTGTGACTTTAAAAGCACTTTTTTTTTGCTCTGCAAATAAAATCTGCCGATTTTGATATTATGTTCGCTAACGCATGCATCTGCTACCTATGTGGGCGCCTGATGCTAAACATTTAAAATGTAAACACGTGTCTCTGACATCAAAACACACACACAGTGACACACTCATTCACACACCACAATAACATGATACAGTGGGAAATTCTCAAATGGCACACTATTGCACCATTGTGCATTTTTGGACAAAAACTATTCCGAGCGACCTAAGCCTGCTTGGTTTTTCTTGCCTTCGACTATATCCCATCGTTGAGGAGAACAAAAGTCCCATTGTCTTTTTCTTCCAGACTGAACCCTTTGTGTCTATGCATCAAAATCATGCAATACTGTACTAGCAGAAGGATTAAAAACCACACACACACACATTCACATACTGCCTGTAATTGTAAATTGTTATGTTAACGTTATTAAGCTTATGTGTGTGGTTTTTACTAAATTAGTCCCTTGTAAGTTGTATTTGATATGTATAAATAACATGGAGTCAAAATTGATGTGAAGACTTGCGTTGACTCCTGCATCTGAAGATGCATGCCATAAGGAAGTAAGGGTGCACCAGTTAATGAGATATGACTGTTGAGTGTTCTCAGCAAGGGCGCGCACATCCCTCTATTGACTGTTCAGCAAGGGCGCGCACATCCCTCTATTGACTGTTCAGCAACCTTGGGTCCCGATCTGTGACATTACTGCACTATTGTCTGTGCACCACCAAATGTGTAACTCTCCTGTCTCTTGCCAAGACATCTGTGACATTCCTCTTTTTCTGTGACCTCTTGTCTTAGAGCCTGGTGTGCAGACCTTGACCTCTGAAGACTGAAGTGTTGACTAGTAGTACTGTAGTACTAGAAGATGTGTGACCTAGCCAGTTCAAGCATCCTCTGCACTTCAGATCATGAATGTTACTTGAGGTTGTTCTCACTGCTCTCTCAGTCTGACATAATCTTCTGTTGGTTCACAGTGGCAGAGGGAAGAGGGAAGAGAGAGAGAGAGAGAGAGAGAGAGAGAGAGAGAGAGAGAGAGAGAGAGAGAGAGAGAGAGAGAGAGAGAGAGAGAGAGAGAGAGAGACTTAGAACATTTTATTGACATAAAGGGTAAACATTTTAAGCCAAGGGCCTAATCTTACAACGTGCCCTTTCAGAGAGAGAACAAGAACAAGAACAAGAACAAGAACAATTCTTTATTTAACGAGGGTAATAGAGTAAGCAGTGATCTGCTTTTTTACATCTGGCCCTCGCCCTAAAGAGGGACTAGTCTAAAATTGCTAAAGAATAAGCAAGTAAAGAAAACTACTGCTACATGTTTATAATAAAATGAAAGTAAGAACATCAATTTACATACAATACATTGCTTAAATGAAAAATGTAAGTTCATGTGACATGAGTTAAGAATTATAGAGTTGATTGCACTGACGCAACAAAGCTGTGAATGCCATGCCCATTGACATACACTACATTCGAAAAAATCAGTGTATATAAAAATAGTAATACATTGTTAACAAGAAGAGCAAACGCTCGATCGAGTCACTTTCGCAGTTCTGAATATTATATGAGGCATCAGATGGACAGGAAGAAATTGCTATTCACAACACAATGAGTCACGTTCACATAAAATTTGAGCCCGGTCACTTTTATAGTTTCCGAGAAAAGCCCAACGTTAAGTTGTGTGTTGCCGAACAGAAAAGGCTAGTTATCTCCCTTGTTTTTCTGATAACGTTCGTAAAAGGCTACAGATGTAAATACTTTGATGTAAAGAATAATCCTACAAAGTTTCAATCACATCCGATGAACTTTGTCAAAGATATAAAATGTCTAATTTTTCCTTTGACGCTGACCTGTGACCTTGAAAAAGGTCAAAGGTCAACGAAACCATCGTTAAAGTGTAGAGGTCATTGGAGGTCACGACTAAACAAAATATGAGCCCGATCGCTTTGATAGTTTCCGAGAAAAGTCCAACGTTAAGGTGGTGTCTACGGACGGCCGGCCGGATGGCCGGCCGGCCGGACAGACTAACACTGACCGATTACATAGAGTCACTTTTTCTCAAGTGACTCAAAAAGCACCGGTTGTTGGTTTTAACAACCATTCTAGCGACAACAGAGAGAGAGAGAGAGAGACTCAGAGAGAGAGAGAGAGAGAGAGAGAGAGAGAGAGAGCGAGCATAAAACTAAAAGCTAGCATACTGCATACATGTTCTCATGCCCCTCTGTGCTAACTTACTGGCACACATTGCCTCTGCAAGACTTGACAATTCTATGCCTACAGAGAGAGTGAAAACATGACAATGCAACCTTCAAACTGCATATCTAGAACATGAGCAAAGAATAGTGTCTCCAGCTGCAACGCGAAAGAAAACACCTGTGTCAACAATGCGGCTGACCTGTAGAATGGTTCCAAGATGCAGTCTCCATTGTGCAATGCCATGCAGTGATGCACACTTTATATATTGCATGCACAGAACTGGCAATGCCACTCAGGTGACGAAGAGCAAGACAGGAACAAATATGCAGAGAGACACTCAGACAGAAACATCAAACCCAAAGTGGCATACATACTTTACATTATCCCAGCGAAGCTGGAGGTATCCCACGAACGCATACTGAGAGCGACTTGAGAAATTTTCATGCCGATAATACATGATAAAGAAGGAATCTTAGCGCCCTAACTCAGGCTACAGTTGGGGATGGAAGTTCACGAAAAATTAAGAACAGTTCTAAAATACGGTGGGTAGAATTTCCGAGACTACAGGAATCATGATCACGCAAGTAGACGACGTCACGTTGTTTTACGTCAATGCATCGTGACGTCATCCCCTCTCTCGGGCCTTTTTCTCGCGCGCGTGGTGCATATATATGTGTGCATGTTTAAGTGCATAAGAGTGTGTGTGTGTGTGTGTGTGTGTGTGTGTGCGTGCGTGCACGCGAGTATGTGTGCATGCATGTAAGAGAGAGAAAGAGAGAGTGTAACCTTAGGCCAAAAAAAAAAATAGGTCTGTTTACGGTAACATAGGCCAAAAAAATAGGGTCGGTAGGTCGGGATTTTTTTCCCCCAAAAAACCCCATATTTTTACGTTATTTTGCAAAAAAACCAAAAGATTTTTTTTCTCCCAAATGCCAAAAAAAAGTCTAGGGTCGCGCGAAAAAAATAGGGTCGGTCGGGTTACCGTAAACAGACTATTTTTTTTGTGTGCCTTATATCTTAGTGTGCGTGTGTGTGTCTATAAGGGAGAGAAGCAAAAAGAGAGAGCGTGCATGTATGTGTGTGTGTGTAACTGTAAGTGTGTGTGGGTGTCTCTCTGACTATGTAGATTTGAGTGTGTGCTTTGGGTGCACGGATGATGAGTGTGCAAGTTAGTGTGTGTGTGTGTTTACGTGTTTTTTCGCACTCGCGCATGTGTGTGTGTGAAGTTGTGTGTGTGTATGTGTATGTGCGTATTAGTATGTGTGTGTGTGTGCGCATGTGTGTGTGTGTGTGCGTAAGTATGTTAGTATACATGTCATGTATGTGAGTGTGTGCGTGTGTGTGTGAGGGAGAGAGAGAGACAGGGACAGAGAGAGAGACATTTTGTCCTTTGCGGTGGGTATGCTGTGCCTTGGCAATGCACTTCTACTTAATATTATAACGCAATCATGAGCTAAATCACTTAATTAGTAAGAGGTCGTGGTAGGGGGACTTGTAGGGGGACTGGGGGCTCGAGTTCGCGGGGGCGGCGTGGCCGAGGAATGGGGCGTGGTACCCTTATTCATTTATGGATTTACCACACAGAACACTTTTGATGGCTGTAAATTGTAATGTGAGTACCAGATGTTTGACTTCATTTTCATTATACACTTTCACCTGTTTTTGCAGTGTTTTGTGTTGTTTTATCTGCTGCAATGTATGTGTGTGTGTCCGAAAACTGTTTGTTTTGTGAAAAAAAATGTTCATTATATCAATATTTACAACAAAATTTTTTTTTTAAATCCTATTATTTTGATATCACATAATACTAGCCAAGGGTATTATAAAAAAAACCATGCCAAATATCTAAGAGATATCTCAATAAATGAAGGAGCAGTGAACAGATTAGTGAACCTACCTAAAAAAACTTAATTTGGGCCTGGCACACAGCAATACCAAAAGGCTATTATACTGTGGCAGTGAAGGGGTTAATTGTCACTTTAGTTTCATCACAACACAAGCACACACCTTCAAGACCTTGCATGCTGACTCTGCTCAGAGATCACGGATCAACATGTAAATAGTCTGGATTGGGTGCTAGACAGTTTTATACTTCCTAAGCAAAGCTGACGTACAGTGTATAAGCTTTCATGAGTGTTACACTTAATGACTTATTACAGAGGTGGGTCACTCTCCTGAAAACTGGTCAGATGTGTGACTTGAGTGCCCAAAAATAAAGTTAGTCAAAATTGAAATATTTTGGTGTGTTTGGTTTGTTTAACATCTCAACTTTCCAACACAAGGTTTTGAAAAGCAAGATAAACTTTTGGAAATGTTGTAATTTAAGATAATGTGTTGAAGGTTGCCTCGTCTCGCATGTAACACAGGACACCATTAGAGGCACATTTTTACTCTTATCATAAAAAATACAAGTGATTATCATGCAATTTCCAATGAGATACAATAGAAATTGCTTCATAGAAGTACCAGAAGTTTCAAAATATACCATACACTTACATAATGGGGGGATTACTATGAGGACGCCAGATCAACAATTTCCTCATTTACAGAAAACCTTTCCAGCAAGTGATCAGATATTGCTATCTGCAAAATTGTATGATTTAAAGAATCTCCATGAATACTTAAAACAGGAATATGGACATACTTTGAAAAATCTTGGTAATACAGATATTCATCAAATGACACAGAACGTCTCGCGTGTAACCATGGACACCGCAAACAAACACAGACACCAATATCAGTTAACCATGGGTTTATTTCAGTCAAAACGAAACAACTTTTTATTGAAATGTGTGTCTGCCACGTCTGTCAAGAGTTGGGACAGGCAGCACCTCAACTACTTCCTCAAACTTCACAAAAAATATCTCCTCCACAGCAGGCCACACAGACGATGATCCTTGTTTCCTAAGTAAACGGACAACCACCCCATTCCCATCCAGTGTGTCAATCTGTGGACAAACAAATGAACCTTTCTTAAAATAGAAAAATTAAAAATAGTAACTGAAAAGGTTTACATCATGAATTACTTGGAAATGTCTACCTCAGAAAAGCAGACAACTGAAGCTCTCCATTCATACCAACTAGGGGTAATTTGGTACTTGAAATACATGTATAAATGTAATTGATTCCATATGTAACCTGCACTTACCATGCCATGAAAAGACTTTGCTAGGAATGTCTGCACAAATCAGTATGGATACAGACAATTAAAAAAAATGACTGCATGCAAGCAAAGTCATTCCAGTATAATAAGATTAAGATTAATGAAAAACATGTTAAAACAATTATTTACAGTAGAAACGTACCGGTCTCTCTGATCTGCTCCTGGATCAGCATTGACTGGACTGGCAGAAAGGATAGGAGCATTAGCAGCATCCTGGCATCTGAAAAAAAAGTATGCAACAGTTGGAGTCAGATATTTTAATTGCTACCACAGCTTTACATCGCACATTGAGGTACATAACAGTGCATGTTACAACCGTCAAGATCCCAAGATACACGCGTACACATTGGAAATCAGAGTGGTTCTGTCCTGAACACATCCTCGTAACACAAAGAAACAACAGGTCGCGTAAGGTGAAATTACTACATTTAGTCATGTGGAACTCACAGAATGAAACTGAACGCACTGCATTTTTTAACAATGACCGCAGTGAAACTGACGAGCCTGTTTAGGGCGGTAGTGGTTTCGCTGTGCTGCATAGCACACTTTTCTGTGCCTCTCTTCGTTTGAACTTTCTGAGCGTGTTTTTAATCCAAACATATCATATCTATATGTTTTTGGAATCAGGAACCGACAAGGAATAAGATGGAATTGTTTTTAAATCGATTTCCGAAATTTAACTTTAATCATAATGTTTATATTTTTAATTTTCAGAGCTTGTTTTTAATCCGAATATAACATATTTATATGTTTTTGGATCAGAAAATGATGAAGAATAAAATGAACATAGTTTTGGATCGTTTTATAAAAAATAAAATTTTAATTACAATTCAGATTTTTAATGACCAAAGTCATTATAATTAATTTTTAAGCCTCCAAGCTGAAATGCAACACAAAGTCCGGCCTTCGTCGAAGATTGCTTTGCCAAAATTTCAATCAATTTGTTTTAAAAATGAGGGTGTGACAGTGCCGCTTCAACTTTTACAAAAAGCCGGATATGACATCATCAAAGACATTTATCCAAAAAAAGAAAAAAAACATCTGGGGATATCATGCCCAGGAACTCTCATGTAAAATTTCATAAAGATCGGTCCAGTAGTTTACTCTGAATCGCTCTACACACACACACGCACAGACACACACACACATATACACCACGACCCTCGTCTCGATTCCCCCTCTATGTTAAAAAATTTAGTCAAAACTTGACTAAATGTAAAAATGACTACAATCTGCTCCAGTGCAAATGAAAATGCCAGTATCTGTCATAATTTCTGCCCCGCACGCATCGCTGACACCGCATGCGGAAAGCAGCAATGGCGTCTGCTATACGAACGAGACAGCTCTGGCTATGATGAGAGATTCAAACGTTATTTCTTGAGATTCTCAACAAAACAAATGAACCTGAACCACATGATCTAATCTTCATTTAAAAAAATAGAAAATAAACTAACAAGAGGCGCAAAACAATCATAAAAAACGAAAACTTCTTTTCACGTTGGACTGTACCTAGATCTACTCTACCCATGAATTTGCCACTTGGTTGCGTTTTTCTGACAGAAAGGCATTTTTTTTGAATTCAGTTTGTAAACATGACAAAATCATATTAGTGGTTTAAGTTCTACACGTAAAATAGTAAAAATAGAGCCGTCGTAAAGCTCAAACTTACCTCAAAGGTTGTGATCACATGTACCGTCTCGCACGTCTGTCGTCAACTTTGGCGCGGACCCCGCAACAACAAAGTTTTCCTGCGTCTAACCGCGTGCTCGATTGTACGAAAACACGTTTGCACCGTGTAACCCCCACAGGGACTCCCTTATATTCATGCGCGAATGGGTTGAAAAATCGCAAGTTTGCCAGAAAATAGTTCGGCAATGTGCTCACACGTATCGCAAATTTTCGGACACCACTTGCAGATCTATCAGAACATCTCATTAAACTTGCTTTACAGACTCAACTTGAATCTCATTCAATCGCGAATAACGACATCGAATATTTTACTATGTCAGAGTAGAATTATCCATCCCCTGAAACAGTATGCACAAGTTATGTTTGGGCATGGCGTTGAAGCTAAAAATAGGACACCAGGCGTGACGTGCGAGACGATTGTTTCTACATGGTCAAATGCAACCAAGTTATTATCAAAAGATCGTTTGGGCGCATCGGGCGGGTGAAATCAAATTCATACACAGGAATTTGCAACAATTGTAGACAAATGTGTTATCAAATGGATAAATTTGAGGCATGTGTATGTGCAAAGATAGCATGTCACACTTTCGAATGGAAAAAAGTGGCGATTTCAGAGCTTCTGCAGTGCAAAGCAAATCACAGAATTTACAAACGCTTTAGTTCTTGTTCACACTGTTGCTCCAAATAACACTGAAGACAACAAAACACATAAAAATAAAGGAAAGTAATTATTTTGTTGTTTATTTAAATGTTTTTGTACGCTGTCCCGACTGACCAGTTTCCAGGAGAGTGACCCAGTACACTTGCAGCTAGTTATTTTGTCTAAACAGCATGTGTGTACACATGCATGTGTTTACATGCAACATGACATTGAATCAGCTGTTTTAGGCAAATTCTGGCACTAGGAGTCAAATAGTTGGTGTGCAGAATACTGACCATGAAACTTGCAAAGCCTACCCATGTGCAAATCATGATGACTAAACAAAATATTCAACCATCATGTAAACACCATGCAGTACTCGCTTGTGAGGCGTACACGTGTGCCGAGTTTATAAAACATGATCATTCAAGGAGGAAACTTGGTAAAAGCACGCGGTTTAAACCGCTAAGCTTGGAAGTTGTGTTCAAAAGGCTGTCACAATTTCACACTGATGGGGGTCACTCTCAAGTCTGATTGGGGCACCTCAAAGTTACAGACTTACCTTTACACAATCAACAGGGTACATCACGCTATGCTCCATGATTCCGGCTGCAGCTCCCGCTAACATGTGGGTTGTAACCGTGCTAGAAGGCGGTAGACTTTCATATGGATTGTCATCCTCCATATTGGTCGACCGTAAAACCGAACAACTACTTCAGGTCAGGTCTGGAATCGTCAAATACCTCGTTCTACGCCCGTATCCTCGTGCACCTCTACGGGGACACGACCACAACCGCCATGTTGGGACACTGAGCACTTTCAGCCAATCAGAGAAGTAGAACTATTGGACGGGTCCATTATGCGTTAAGGGTGTAACAAAATGATTGTTCATAATCGTTCATACACATACGTGTACAAATCATCGGGTTCTGCACGACTGAACTTGACCGATTGAGGAAAGGAACTTACGGATCTCATTATCATCGTCAGCTGAGTCAAAAGTAAAAAACCCAATGTTTTCTTGTACAGAATAGAAAAACAAGAACGCTGAAATACGTCACAGTTCTCTTGGACCAGGGACCTATATTTAGGTCTATGCTTGGACTGACAAAGACTGAGGAGAGATATGACGGCTTACTTGTGCCAAAACCTAGGGTTATCGTTTTCACGTGAAAATTAGTAATTAACAGTGTTAATTACTAATTTTCATTTTTGCCTCGTTTTCGGTCACAGTAGTCGGATTTTAAGAGTCCGCACTGAGAGGCTCCAGCGCCCGGCAAACATCACTCTCACACTATTTCTAAAATATCTTTTAATAGAAGGCCTTATCGAGCAAGTAATTCGACGGGAAGATGCATGTCACTGTTTTCTGCAATAGCGCTATCCTAAACGTTGTTTTGGGTATCTTAGAAAAGAATAATCGACCCTGAAAACTTTCGAAACGAAGCTGTTCGTAGCAGACGGACTTTTGATCGGCTGTGGTCTCACACTTTCACAGATATCTTTCAATATAATTCCTTATTCGACAAGTTGTCAGGCAGACAGCTGTACTTCATATTTGTTTCCACTACCACACTCATACATTTGCTTAAAAGTGTATTAGGGAAGGACAATCGATCCGAAAATGTTCGAACCGAGGAGAGGAAAAATGGCGCCCGGTCGGACATGTGCAAAAGGTCCGACGACTAGCAGACGGATCTCTTCATCGAGACTCACACACTTTCACAAATATCTTTCGATAGAATTCATTATTCAACAAGTTTTCGGACAGACAGTTGTATGTCACGGTTATCTACACATGCGCTCAGCTCTTAGTGTTAATTTACATCTAATTAAAGAACTATGGACCAGAAAAGTTTCGAATCAGTCGAAGGATGTTTTGCTCTGGCAGGTGAAACAGTCGCGCATGCGCATTGAGCCCCCACAGTCACGAGGTACAAGAAAATTAGTAATTAACGCGTGAAAATTACTAACTTTTAGTTTTGGCACTAGTAAGCCGTCAGGAAGCGAGCCAAAACTGAAAATTAGACATTAACACTTGAAAATTAGTTATTAACACTAGAAAATTAGTAATTAACACGTGAAAATTAGTAATTTTCCCGTCAGAATTGTAATTTTCTCGTGAAAATTAGTAACTTTCACGGGTTAATTACTAATTTTTAGTTTTGGCGCTAGTAAGCCGTCATAGAGAGAGACACGGCAGGGACAGAGACCGAGACAGACAGACGGCCGTGCAGTGACAGACAGACACAGACAGACAGGCAGAGACAGACAGTAAAACAGAGATTGACCCGAAGATTAAAAAAATTGTAAAAGCCATTGGAGACCAAAGTTTGTCCATGCTTGCAAGAGAACGTCGCAAGGTATGGCATTAATAATAATAATAATATGGGAGATTTATAGAGCGCTTTACGTTCTCAAAGCGCTTTACAATGACAAACATACATAATACATACAAAGCAAAGCAAAAGCATGTGCAGCAGCATTCAGCACACAAGTGAACAACGAAACTTAAACACTACATCAATACAATCTGCAAGCATACTAACACAGGCAAAACACAGGCATTCCGTTTGTCAAATAATTATTTGAATACTTTTTAACGTTTTTTTTCACCAGTTTTAGCTAAATGATCATTAGTTTAGAAGCTCATGTGCTAAATAAGTAATTGTTTATAAACAATGTAAAAAAATTCTAAATATTTTTTGTTTGTTTACGTAAACCATTCATTGTTTACAGGTTAAACAATTCATTGTTTACGTAAATAATTCATTGTTTACGTGAATAATTCATTGTTTACGTAAATAATGTATTGTTTACACAAATAATCACTTATTTCACAAAATAATATTTTTTGGGTGGATAAAGTGAGCAGTTGCTAAATAAATCATTGTTTACCTATATAATGCATTATTTAGCAGATTCGCTAAATAATGATTTATTTAGCAACATTGCTGATTGTTTATAAACAATGTAATATAAGTCTAAATAATATATTGTTTACGTAAATAAATCATTATTTACGTAAACAATGAATTATTTACGTAAACAATGAATTGTTTAGGTAAATAATGAATGGTTTACGTAAACAAAAAATTATTTAGAATTGTTTTACATTGTTTATAAACAATTACTTATTTAGCACATGAGCTTCTAAATAATGATTATTTAGCTAAAACTGGTGAAAAAAACATGAAAAAGTATCCAAATAATTATTTGACAAACGGAATGCCATGCATTGGGTTTGTCTCGTCAAAGTATCGAAATACAAGAGAACGTCGCAAGGTATGGCATTCCGTTTGTCAAATAATTATTTGAATACTTTTTCACGTTTTTTTTCACCAGTTTTAGCTAAATAATCATTAGTTTAGAAGCTCATGTGCTAAATAAGTAATTGTTTATAAACAATGTAAAAAAATTCTAAATATTTTTTTGTTTACGTAAACCATTCATTGTTTACAGGTTAAACAATTCATTGTTTACGTAAATAATTCATTGTTTACGTGAATAATTCATTGTTTACGTAAATAATGTATTGTTTACACAAATAATCACTTATTTCACAAAATAATATTTTTTGGGTGGATAAAGTGAGCAGTTGCTAAATAAATCATTGTTTACCTATATAATGCATTATTTAGCAGATTCGCTAAATAATGATTTATTTAGCAACATTGCTGATTGTTTATAAACAATGTAATATAAGTCTAAATAATATATTGTTTACGTAAATAAATCATTATTTACGTAAACAATGAATTATTTACGTAAATAATGAATGGTTTACGTAAACAAAAAATTATTTAGAATTGTTTTACATTGTTTATAAACAATTACTTATTTAGCACATGAGCTTCTAAATAATGATTATTTAGCTAAAACTGGTGAAAAAAACATGAAAAAGTATCCAAATAATTATTTGACAAACGGAATGCCATGCATTGGGTTTGTCTCGTCAAAGTATCGAAATACGATCATGATAATCAGAGACGAGAGATGATGCATGCGTGTCTTCGTGTTTTCCAAGCCCTGAGACTTTCGCTGATTGAATGAAATTTTGACCAAGCAATCTTCGACGAAGGCCGGACTTCGGTATTGCATTTCAGCATGGAGGGTTACAAATTGATTAATGACTTTGGTCATTAAAAATCTGAAAATTGTAATTAAAATTATTTTGTTATAAAACGATCTAAAATTACTTTTATTTTATTTTTCATCATGTTCTGATTCCAAAAACATATAAATATGTTTTATTCGGATTAAAAACAAGCTCTGAAAATTAAAAATATAAAAATTACGATTAAAATTAAATTACCGAAATCGTTTTAAAAACTATTTCATCTTATTCCTTGTCGGTTCCTGATTCCAAAAACATATAGATATGATATGCTTGGATTAAAAACACGCTCAGAAAGTTAAAACGAAGAATACAGAATACAGAATACAGTATTTATTGAGCCAAGTGACATTAAAAAACATTTAAAGCACAAGGAATTTAGCGTGGTGTTGGTAAATTCACGCACACACACACACCCACACACACACTGACACACACACGCCCACACATACACTGACATACACACCAACACACACACGCCCACACTACAGCAGTCACGATCACACCATCACACGCAGGGCAGACATGAGGTAAAACAAATGACAATCATCTATTAAAAGAAAAAGTACAAAGAGTGGTCTAAGATGCTAGTGGAAGGGTCTACACAGAATACAATTTTATAATCTAATGCATAGTTAGAACTAGCCCATCCCCTCCACCCACCCACTCATGAATAACTAAAATAATGCAGCTTTAAAAAAAAATAAATAAATAAAAAAAAAATCACACATCAAAGTCCCACTCAACCCCCCCTCCCCACCACCACCACCACCACGGCGAAGTTACCGGGACCGCCTGACGAATCTACTGTGTGACGAACTTACTGGTAGCCTCGGCGATGACTGTTTTTTTGGTTATTGATCTTATAGGTTGTTAACGATTGACAAAATGTTTTATATCGCTTCACGCGACTTGTTTTTTTAAAGTGACGCCGCGGCCATACGGTTCAAATCGAGTCGGTGATGTGCTCCTAATGTTCGTCACCCCCTCCTTTCCAATGAACTAAACCAATTGTCCTATATCGATAACGAGGCTGTAGTACACAAAATGGCGGCGTCCATACAGAAAGCAAGGCTATAACATTTGTAATCAAGAACTGCAGTCTTAGACGCTGCCATGTCGAGTTCAACGCCCACAAAGATGGAGGCTGGTGATGAAGAGACAGCAAAAATGGTGCAGGATGCAATCAACAAGATCAAATCACAGGGACTGTTTGACCAGTTCCGTAAAGACTGTCTAGCTGATGTTGATACAAAGGTGAGAAAGACGTCTAACACAGGCGAAGGAAATAATCTTTGCAGATGTGTTGTCTCACTCTGAGTCAAATGACATTTGCCAAAAGTGGGAAAACCCTCTCAAAATGTGTAGACTGACTTTGACATCACGTTTCCTTGGTCATAGACTCATACACCTACCAAGGCAGAAGCCGGGAGAACTCAGAAGGGGTCTTTGTGGACCAAAACTGAACATGTAGGTGGATTTCCTGTAGGGGTTTTCGCTATGTACAGGGAAAACACCTGGATGAATTTCCCGTGGCGTTTCGACAATCTCGCTGAAAGTCACATGATGATTAGCGACATTGGTAGAATTTGATGTTTTTCAATCTAATTGAATTTATGGTATTTCTTAGAAATTCAATTCGGTTGTAATTTGTATAGAAAAAAAGTTGAAATTGATAACTAAATTAAAGAAAACGAAGCTTAATTAAATTACTCGCAATAACGGCATACTACAAAGCGTTCCAAAGTCTTTTAACTTCCGTTAGCCACCATATTCAAATCGGTTTACAGCCGTCACACGCTTGGCGCAAGATTGAGCGGCATTGTACTTTCCTCAGGGGTGGGACTTTTCCGCGAATCCGCGGATTTCCGCGGACACAACTTTCGAATTCCGCTGGGGTAATCTATTTTTCCGCGTCCCATTTCATCACAGTATAGATCTAGATGACTTGTTGACTGAATGATATGAAGAGAAGTGAAGATGGAACAGAACACTGGAGGCTTGAGAGTTAAATTGTGCTGACTGAAAACTCCTGATAACTAATAGTCATTTTGAGCTTCAATGCCCAGACCTGTCAACCTGTACGGTTTTCCCGTATTTTGTACGGGATTTACTCAAATTTTGGTGTGTACGGCGTACAACGCCTAGCTGTACGGGTTTACAAACCAAATTGTACGGGAATTGTACGGGAAAATTCAAAACCCGAACAAAGATTCGAAACCGATCATCAGATTCGTTTCTGTTTAGCAGACGACAACAACTAACAGAAAAAGACTGTAACTGAGCTTGTGCGCATGTGCAGAAGGTATCATAGAGGGCGCTGTGGCCCAATCCGCTACTTCCGTGTCGCGAAATTTGGTCTTTGTTTTCAGAACTTACTTCAGCGACAGACAACGATTTGCGTCACTTTTCGTGCTACAACTGAAGATGGAGAGGCCAGCGAAGAAAAGAAAGAAAGCCGGACATGGTCAGCACATGTCGGAGTGGGAGAAAACGTACTTTGGTGTCGTGCGATCATCGGACAAGGGAAAGGAGTACAGTTTGTGCGTGCCATGTGGCTCGCACATCAAAGTGAAAGTTGCTGCTTCTGGTCACTACGACTTGAAGCAGCATTTTGAAACGGCGGTACACAAACAATCATTGATTCGTTCGAAACAGTTCAAGCCTGTGAACCAACATTTCCAGAAACGAGACAGCCGCCTTCCAACGGAAGAAGATGTGACCCAAGCCAATACCATGAAACCATTACCACAGTCAATCTGCTTGCCACGGCAAAGTCAGCTACTGCTACCTACAACAAGTGTCATGCTTGAAGTGATCTAGTGAGACTGGACTGTGATTTTTCCTGGTGAACAGTAGTACAAAGTAGTTGTGTGGGTGTGACTGTGTTATAGTACATAAGCTTAAAGTGATCTGGTGAGACTGGACTGTGATTTTTCCTGGTGGACAGTAGTAGTTGTGTGGGTGTGACTGTGTTATAAATTTAAGCTTAAAGTGATCAGGTGAGACTGGACTGTGATTTTTCCTGGTCAGTGGACAGTAGTAGTTGTGTGGGTGCGTTTTACAGTAGTTGTATGTATTTATTAATGCTAAATCAGATGTGTTTTATGAATACAAAATAAATGTTGAGTATTTACCAGCTGGTCTTTCTTCTTTTTTATGTCGTGCGAGTGAATTGCGAGTCTTGCGTGTGAACTCAGGTTTGCGTGTGTTCATTTTTTGGGAGTGTGTAAGGGATTGTTGCCCTGATTACAGTTTTTAATCATATTAGTACAGGTTGGCCTTGGAAGGGGTTGACAGGTCTGAATGCATTGGGGCGTCACTTGGATCATACTATTGCCAGTATTGGATTATGAATACATATGGTCATTATGTAAATATGCACCATTACAATGTTACCATTGTTGTGTGAAATTGTGTTTTTTGTTGTGTTTTGGGGGGAGTGAGGAGAATGTCGTTTTTACCTGATACAAACGAGTTGAATTTTACTCTCAGAATGCACCAGGTTACACAGATTGTAATGTACCATTTAAACAATTTTGGGGGGAGCAACCCCCCGAACCCCCCTAGAAAAAAGGGATTTCCTCGCTTTTCATCACAAGAGAGTCCCACCCCTGTTTCCTACAGAGAGTGTATTCCCTGTATACAGGAAAAATCCCTACAGGAAATCCACCTACAGGGAATACATGTGTTACGCGCATTCTTACGATTACGACCATCTTAAGATGGCGCTGCGCCGGTACACGCCGCGTGTATTGGCGCAGCCGGCTTAAGACGGTTGCGCTATTACACGTCTGCGGAAAAACAGATGGCTGCGCCGATACACGTTCACCTGCAAAGCAAACTGCGTTCAGTAAAACCTATTATTTTCCTAATGTGTGAGCATTGCTCACTTTCACATTTGAGTTGTTGTCACACGTGATAGCGTCATTCTTTGGAAACTCACTGTGACCGGTGCCCGAGGTCATGAGACGCACGTATTTTACATGCGAAGATACGACTCACATATTTGGTGAAGTTAAGATCTCGAGCACTAAACGACAGACGTATCGCTAAGTTCGTTTGTAAATGCCTTACGATCGCGTCGTGACCTCCACCCCAGGTGTTCAGTGCCACTGTGTGTGCCCGTCGCTTTCTGACCATCGTCATTCTCCTAGCCAACATGGATCCAGTCTGGCGAGAAATCGGCGAGACCCTCGCAAAAGAACAGGCCGACCATCCTCTTCTTCTTCTTCTTGGCGTTCGCAGAGGTTACACAATCAGTCCAGCACTGGTGATAAATGTTGTCGTTTTCTCCAACTCCTGTCGACTGCCGTATAGTTTGGTCTGCAAGGGAGTTGGTGACGGCCACACTTCTTTTCGTTCCTCATCTAGTAAGGGACATCGCTGTAAGATGTGTTCCGCTGTTTGGTCCTCTTGACCGCAGGCACAGGTTGGTGATGGCGCCAGCTTGAACTTTCGGTTCATGTGAGCATTGAGCCTGTTGTGGCCAGTACGCAGCCTGATGAGGTTGACTTGCTGCTCTCTGGACATTGTGTGGTAGTCATCTCTGTTTGTCCTTGGCCTCATCAATGCCTTGATGATTGTCTTCTGCTCACTAAAGCTGACACTGTTTTCAGGTTGGTCTTCCACGGCTCCTTCTTTTGCCAGCTCATCTGCCCTTTCATTTCCTGGTATCCCACAGTGTGCTGGTATCCACTGGAGGACAACTCTTCTGGTTTGTCTGACCATCTGTAATGCTTTGGCCAGCTGTGGGAGTTTGTCGTTCTCTAGGGCCTGAAGGACTGAAAGGGCGTCCGAGAGGAAGACAACTTGGTAGCAAGGGTCTGCGGAGTCCTGAACGAAGGAGGCGGCCTGCATGAGAGCTTCTGCTTCTGCTTTATAGTTTGTGCAGTGTTTGCCAGTGGCAACGCTGGATGTAGCTGTATGTCCCCCAGGGAACTGGATGAGAATGCCTGCACCTCCATTGAGCACGGCGTTAGTTGCTGATCCATCGGTGTATACATGGATCCACGCCTCTTTTGGGTACTGTTCGTCGATCAGGGCTAAGGTGAGTGCCTGTCGAGCTGTGTCATTCTGATCTTCTCCTGAGGTAACATGTGGAACACTGGTGCAGATCTGGATGCCTGGTTTCTCTGTTGCCTTGGGGGTTTCCTCTTCTTCTTGAGTCAGAGGTAGAGTGTTCTGTGGAAGGACTTCCCTGTACTGTCGAGAAAGTCTCTTGCTCTCGTGTACAAAACTGCTCCGTTTAAGCCGGTTCTTGGTGAGGTTGCTCAGTCTGTGCTTCATGGGGTGGTCGGGTAGGCACTTGAGCTTCTCGGCCTGTACCATAGTCTTGGCTTCTCTTCTCTGACAGAGGGGTTGGATGGTGGTAAGCTTCTCCATTTCCTTGATGGGCGTGGATTTCATTGCACCGGTGATGAGTCGGAGGGCCTGGTTTTGCACACGGTCAAGGCTCTGCAGGTTTGTCTTGGCTGAGGTTGACCACGCTGTGGAGCCGTACTCGAGGTGGGGTCTGATTGTTCCCTGGTATACTGTCTTCAGTATCTTCTCGTTCGCTCCCCAGGTGGTACCTGCCAGCTTCCTGAGTATGGCTAGCTTGCGCCGGGCCTTCGTCTCTGCCTGTGCAATGTGTGGTTTCCAGGTCTGCCGTCTATCAAAGGTGACACCAAGGTACGTTGCTTCTTCATCCTCTCTCAGAGGAGTTCCACCAAGCCTAATGGTTCCGGCTTTCTGCTTTGGCGACAGTGTGAATAGGGTGGTGGAGGATTTCTCCTTGTTGATGGAGACGCACCAATCTTCTGCCCATGCGTTCAGCCTATCTGCCGCTTGCTGCATTCTGTAGGTGGCAGTACTTGCGTGCTCCTCCTTGCACCAGATCACAAGGTCGTCTGCGTAGAGAGCAGCTTTGATCCCCTTGGGCATCTCAGACACCAGATCGTCGATGAAGAGAAGGAAGAGTGTGGGGGAGAGGACTCCGCCCTGAGGGACGCCATGACGAAGGAGGAACTTCTTGCTTTTGGTCTGGTCGACGTTAACTCTTGCCCTGCGGTTATAGAGGTAAGAGCGAATCCACTGGTACATGTTGCTGGACACGCCTTTCCTCAGCAGTTTTACAAGGAGTCCATCTTTCCAGACCTTGTCAAAGGCCTTCTGAAGATCTATCCAGGTGACGAAGACCAGCTTCTGTTCCTGAAAGGCATCTTCAACTTCTTGCGCCAGGTAAGTGACCTGATCTTCAGTGCTGCGGAACTGTCGGAATCCAGCTTGTTCAGGGGCGAGGAGGTTCCTGGATTCCAGGTACCACCTGAGGCGCTCGTTCACAATTCTCTCCAGGGTCTTCACAACACAGCTGGTGAGGCTGATTGGGCGATAGCTGGTGGCCTTCTTTGGATCCTTCCCTTTTTTGACTCACATGCGAAGCAAAAGTGAGTCTATGTACTCACCCGAGTCGTCCGTCCGTCCGTCCGTCCGGACGTCCGGACGTCCGGACGTCCGTCCGGACGTCCGGAAAACTTTAACGTTGGATATTTCTTGGACACTATTCAGTTTATCAGTACCAAATTTGGCAAGATGGTGTATGATGACAAGGCCCCAAAAAACATACATAGCATCTTGACCTTGCTTCAAAGTCAAGGTCGCAGGGGCCATAAATGTTGCCTAAAAAACAGCTATTTTTCACATTTTTCCCATTTTCTCTGAAGTTTTTGAGATTGAATACCTCACCTATATATGATATATAGGGCAAAGTAAGCCCCATCTTTTGATACCAGTTTGGTTTACCTTGCTTCAAGGTCAAGGTCACAGGAGCTCTTCAAAGTTGGATTGTATACATATTTTGAAGTGACCTTGACCCTGAACTATGGAAGATAACTGTTTCAAACTTAAAAATTATGTGGGGCACATGTTATGCTTTCATCATGAGACACATTTGGTCACATATGATCAAGGTCAAGGTCACTTTGACCCTTATGAAATGTGACCAAAATAAGGTAGTGAACCACTAAAAGTGACCATTCTCATGGTAGAAAGAGCCAATAAGCACCATTGTACTTCCTATGTCTTGAATTAACAGCTTTATGTTGCATGACCTTGGATGACCTTGACCTTGGGTCAAGGTCACATGTATTTTGGTAGGAAAAATGTGTAAAGCATGTGAGTCGTATGGGCTTTGCCCTTCTTGTTTAAGATGGGGATCATGATCGCTTCTCGCCAGAGTTGTGGTAGCGATCCTTCTTGCCAGCTGCTGTTGAAGACCTCGAGTAGCTTGTTCTCTGCTGCACTACCAAGGTGGGTTAGCATCTCGTTGGTGATGCCGTCTGGGCCAGGGGACTTCTTCGCCTTTGACTTTTTCAGAGCTGAGTGCAGCTCGTGGAGTGTGAGTGGTTGACTCATGGCGTCCACTGTCGACTGTCTGGCAGGTCTCTCTCTTTTCTCTCTTCTTGCTTCTCTCTGTTTCTCGGGGCTAACATGGAGGTTGCTCTCAGCTGCATAGCTTTCAGCAAATTGGTTGGCAGCATGCTTTCCAGTTAGCACCTTCCCGTTCTCTTCTAATGTGATCTTTCCTCTGCTGGTGTTCTCATCATTCAACTGCTTGGTGAGCCTCCAGAGCTTTCTGCCATCCTTCTCAAGGTTCAGAGAGCTTGTTTTCTCTTGCCAGCTTCTCCGTCTTGCCTGTAGCTTCTTTTTGAGAAATTTGGCTTTGGCTTCCTGGAGGCGGATGTTGTTGTTTTGTGACGGGTTGACTTCTGCTTCCCTTCTGGCGTCTGCCAGATCATCATCCAGTTCCTGCAATTCATTGCTCCAGTAGGGCTTATAGTCTCTCCTGGCACCCCTGGGAATGGACTCACGCGCTGCTCTGAGGATGCTCATGTTGAAGTCCTTCGCCACCATGTTGATGTCTCGACCCTCGACTCTGATGTCTTTGGTGAGTTCGCTGGTGCGGTGTCTAAAGAGGAACCAGTTCGCTCTTTTGTAGTTCCACCGTGGGAAGGAAGCTTCAGTGCAGGACTCCATGCCCAGGGTCAAAAAGACTGGCCGATGGTCACTTCCACCTAGCTGTTCTCCGACCTCTCTGCTGGTTAGCTGGTGCATGTCTTCCGTGCAGAAGGCTAGGTCAGGAGTTGATGTAGTGTGCCATCTTCTGGAGTAGAATGTAGGGCAGTCAAAGGGACTGTTCAAAAGGATGAGACCTTTGTCGTCCTGCCAGTTCTCCACCTCTTCTCCTCTCCGATCCAGGTGGTCATATCCCCAACTCTGTGAATGACTGTTGAAGTCACCCACCACGATGAAGTTGGAGGCCTTTGCGGGGATCGTGTCAAGGGCGAGGTGTCTATCATTGGGGCAGTAGAAGTTGACAAGATGGAATTCTGATGTCTTCGTCTGGATTCGAATCACCTGATATTCGGAGTCCTCCATGTGCGTTTCTATCAAACAGGCATTGATGTTGTTCCTGATGAGGGTCAGGATTCCTCCTTTGCTTCGGTCTGTTCTGTCGGACCTAAGGCATTGGTAGCCTCTCACTTTGAAGGACTTTTGGGGTGTCAGGTGCGTCTCCTGAATACAGCAGATGTTGATGTTCTTCTCATGCAGGATATGCTCCAACTCTGTCTTCTTGTTCAGGATACTTTCTGCGTTCCAGTGCATGACCTGAAAAGGTCGCTGCTGACTGGGTTTCTTCCTGGTTGTGGTGGTGCCAGTCACTTTCCTCCCGCGTCCCCTGGCGTGACAAGACGGACGGGAGGGACCTCCAGTAGTTGGGGCTGGGTCCCTTTGAGGCATGGGACCCGACGCTGCTCCACCCTGGGGGGTCCTCAATGGGCGAGCGCCATTTCCATCTGTGCTGGTTGATTGTGTCATCATTTGCGTAAGTGCGTGTACCCATGGTTTGTTAGAATGCGCCGTGCGGCCCGGGTCCTCCGTCTTCAGCATTCGGGGTTTTCTGTCGGGGTTACCTCACCCTTAGCTCATGGCCCGTACGTCCTACCCTGAGAGCACAGGGGGGAGGATTTTCCGGGATCCCACCCGGAGCCAGTTTGGTCCGCGGCCGCAAGCGGCTGATCTCCATATCTGAAGACCGTTCCCCTATCCGCCACCCGGGGACGCGCTGGGTTGGGGGTGGTCGCCCCACTGAAAATCCCACACTGGGTTAAGAAAGATCAGCCTGTCCCAGGGCCGACCATCCTAGGTCTCTTGTTATGACTGAAGGCCGTTACAACAAAATTGTAAAGTATATAAAGGACAACAGCTCCCTCCCAACCACAACCCCAGAGGATTTACGTGAGAGGAAGAGTTGCCGGGAGATCCTCAAAGCACAAAGATTCCACACAACCTATTGCGATTTACTCTATCTGTCTCTCATCTCTCTTCCTGAGTACTGTAATTCCTAAAAGGCATATTCAAATGCTCACATTTCCATACTACCCACATTGTCAGAATAGCAATATTCACAACAAATGTTTACTACTACCTAACTTTATTTCAAACCCACACCGATAATTATACATACACACATTTTACATTTAAAGCATTGGTCGGCTACTATCAATATGTATCGACTTAAGTTTGATAGATTGTGATTATGAACGTGTATCGGCGCAGCCATCTGTTTTTCCGCAGACGTGTAATAGCGCAACCGTCTTAAGCCGGCTGCGCCAATACACGCGGCGTGTACCGGCACAGCGCCATCTTAAGATGGTCGTAATCGTAAGAATGCGCGTAACACATGCACCCACTTTTGGTCGACATAGACCCCTTCAGCCTTACTATAAGTATAACTATAAGTACACCGTACACTATTAGTATTACATTTTTGAACTTCTCCCAGTAAAATTGTAGTCATACGTAAGCTTTCATTCATGTATGTGTAGAAAAGACAGCTTTATTTTGTAGTTTGACTTGTTGAGTAATAATGCAGTGAACATATTATACATGTAACACCAGAGACATAGATAAAAAATATGTTTCTGGTAACACTAACAGTCCAGCTGGCAGCATACTGCAATCATTCACATGAAAGGGAAAATGGTAGGTACATGTACAGTCAAACCTGTCAAAAGATAATGACTACCTAGTACCTAAGGGACCAACCAAAAGTGGTAATCATAGACAGGTGCTTGCTGTGGTTCTATAAAATAAAAAAGTTTATCAAAGTTTACCTCACATTTCTTTCTTGTTAAGTTGTTTGCAAGTGTGTTGATTTAAAATATATAAAGGACAACAGCGTGTGGCTTAGAACACACCAGACACACATGCTCGTAATTACACCGAGCTCCAAACGAACACTTCCCGTTGTTGTACTGAAGGCAGATGTCCTTTCCACCAGGGCCTTTTTTCTTGTCACGGTTGTCTGTATGGCGGCTGGTCTTCGTCGCTACGGTGACAGGCTTCTCTTTCAGGAGCGTTGTTGACAGGTGTTGACTGTCGCTGCCCCACCGGAAGGATGCTGCCGCTTGTTGTTGTCGGTACTCGTTGTCGTATACCAACACGCTTGTCCAGGTAAAGCGACAAGCCAGCTCTCCCACCTTAGCTGTATAGGACAGGTAGTCCTTTATTCCTGTGCCATTAAGGCGACCCTCATCCAATAGCCTGGCCATGATCCTGGCGTTGGCGGACATCCACTGCGCTGGTGACACCTCCCGCAGCTTCGTTTTTGTCCCTGTCTTGAGGTACAGGGACGTGCCAGGGATGAGGGCCACCTCTTCCACGTTTTCCGTGGCAGGCAAAAAATCCACGATGATGTGGGCTTTCTCACCTTGTGGCCTTTTTGTTGAAAGGTAGACCTGTGGGTCCAGGTCGACCCTTTCGGAAACCTTGTGTTCTGTATCCTGGAGAACTGATGGCGTCCCCAGCAAATCATGCATCAGCATGCTGGGCGACCGCTCTGCTGATACACCTTGGGGCACAACTGGAGAAGTCACTGACATGGGTCCCCCACCATTTTCTGCCTGCAACAGTCCTACAGCCCTGCGAAGGGCAGAGGCATCTCCTCTTTTTAGAGACAAAGCGTCAATGTCGGTCTCCCGTAATCCCATCATTGACGTCATAGTGACTATCTTCTCCGTTTCGAGAGCCACAACAACGTCCTTGTCAAGTTCGTTGCCTCGAACAAAGGACGGAAAAAAATCCTTGTCACACATTGTTTATTATCGCTGCTGCTCGGTGCTGTGGCTGCTGCCGCCGCTGTGTGTGGTTATCCCTGCACTGACCAATTCCGTTTCCCTCCACGCTACCTGGCATCTTCTCTTTCACACACACACACTCACACCCACAGGCCACACCCACATTCTTATTGTAACTTACCCCCTCCTTCCCGACCTCCACCCCCCACTCGCTTCCTACGTTTAAACTAGCTTATACCTTGCAGGGATAATCTGCACGATTTAAAACGACACATGTTGTTTAAAGTAATTAAACATTCAGTAGGTCTACACTAACAGAAGGTAGCTAGGTTAACTCTGTAAATTAGTGTTTGTACTGAATCTAAGACCAAGAGACCATTTTCTAAAAACAAAATACTGATGGTAAGGCGTGAAAACAGATTGTCATTTTTAATTGTATTAAATGTGTAGTGTGTCCAGTGTGTCTCCCTACATTTGGTTATTGTACGGTTTTTTTCTCTCCGGGTTCTAGTGCATACAGGACGCTGGAACACACAGTTTGTGGAACCCTGACATCATGCAATAGTCATTGACTTTATACTTAGAGTCTTTTCTAACCTTTCGCGTCGATTGCTCGTTGTTTTCAGCCTGCTGCCCAGAACCTGTGCCAGCGTGTGGAGGGGTTTGTGAATCGATTTCTGGCCCAGCAGAAATGGAGCCCTGGACTGAACAAGAACCAGTTGCGAGATTCACTACGCAAACAGATAATCCAGTACGTCTTTTTTTTATTTATTATTTTATTACCTATTAGGACTGTAAAGAGACCAAAAAGCAATGTACTCACGTTAAAATGACGAACACGGAACGAATAACAGCGACGTTTCGACCTAAGGGTCTTCTTCAGGACCGTGGCAATAACTTGAATAAGTCTTCAAATTGTTAACCCTTTTTACATTTAGTCAAGTTTTGACTAAATGTGTTAACATAGAGGGGGAATCGAGACGAGGGTCGTGGTGTATGTGTGTCTGTGTGTGTGTGTCTGTGTGTGTGTGTAGAACGATTTAGAGTAAACTACTGGACCGATCTTTATGAAATTTGACATGAGAGTTCCTGGGAATTATATCCCCGGACGTTTTTTTCATTTTTTCGATAAATGTCTTTGTTTGATGACGTCATATGTAAGAGTTGAGGCGGCACTGTCACACCCTCATTTTTCAATGAAATTGATTGAAATTTTGGCAAAGCAATTTTCGACGAAGGCCGGACTTTGGTATTGCATTTCAGCTTGGAGGCTTGAAAATTAATTAATGAGTTTGGTCACTAAAAATCTGAAAATTGTCATTAAAATTATTTTTTTATTAAACGATCTAAAAGAATTTCATCTTATTCTTCATCATTTTCTGATTCCAAAAACATATAAATATGTTATATTCGGATAAAAAAAAAACAAGCTCTGAAAATTAAAAATATGAACATTATAATTAAAATTAAATTTCCAAAATCGATTTAAAAACACTTTCACCTTATTCCTTGTCGGTTCCTGATTCTAACAACATATAGATATATAGCTATTCTGATGGACACGTGGGGGAATTCGGGGGCTGTGATTGGATGGTCTCAACATCATCATCAAAGCATAATGCTACGGAAGTCGTCCATTTTTGCCAATATCCAAAAGCATATTGGCAATAACAAAGACGCATGGTTCCGGTTTACCCATCTGTACCACACGATGTTAACAATCGACAACAGCATACACTGACAACTTGATATTCTTCTCGGGAATGTTTTTCAGCTTTACAAATGTCGATAGCATACCCTTTTCTGCTAACTTCCCGATGAAACAGGACTAAACCAATTATTTTCTGTCCCTAAACATCACAAAATGCCCAAAGTTGAAAGATGTACAAACAGGGAGTAAAACGGAACAGCCGTTTTTGTGTGCCCTCAGTTGCTGACTGACACAAACTTTCACATTATCGTAACTCCACACTAAATGCCCCACTTCTTCTCTGATGTATTAGGTTACTGGGTGGCCAAGTGGTAACGCACTTGCGCTCGGAAGCGAGAGGTTGCAAGTTCGACCCTGGGTCAGGGCGTTAGCAATTTTCTCCCCCTTTTCCTAACCTAGGTGGTGGCTAACCTAGGTGGTGGGTTCAAGTGCTAGTCTTTCGGATGAGACGAAAAACCGAGGTCCCTTCGTGTACACTACATTGGGGTGTGCACGTTAAAGATCCCACGATTGACAAAAGGGTCTTTCCTGGCAAAATTGTAGAGGCATAGATAAAAAATGTCCACCAAAATACCTGTGTGACTTGGAATAATAGGCCGTGAAAAGTAGTTGAAAAATTCGCTTCATGACGAGACAAGTATAAATGCCATTCACCCAAACTGAAAACTTCGCTGCCGTCTGCTCGCGTTGTACTGATTAGCTGTTCTCTTCTCCTCCCCTTGTTGCATCCTAGTTCTTTAGTTGTTTCTAGTTTTTCGTTGATGTTGTGTTTTGGTCTTCTTCATAAGTATATAGTCTTGTTCAAAATTAAAAACACTCAAACTTCTTTTTGTTTTGTACGAATGAACTAATAAAAAGCTGTTTAACAGCTGTGTTGTCAAATCGAGTCAGTGTGGCACCTGCGCAAAACTAATGCGCATAAGAAACAGCGTCTGCTTTCAAAACCTGAGATCAACGCATCGACGCAAATACTGTCATTTTGTAAGTTTGAAACAACAAATCAAGGTCAGAACAGCTATATAATCGTTATTGTATTTTCAGCGTAGCAATAGGGTCCGATATTTAGACTCGAACAAGTATAATGCGACTCGTCTTCGACTTGTCGACATTATACTTGTCTAGTCTAAATATCAGACCCTATTGCTACGCTGAAAACACAATAGCTGTTAATGATATATATGTTTGGATTAAAACAAGCTCAGAAAGTTTAAAACAATAGAGATACAGAAAAGCGTGGTATCCTGGTCAGCACAACCACCACCGCGCTATTCTGGATTGTCAGTTTTACTGCCTTTGCCACGAGCGGTGGACTGACGATGCTGAAAAAAATGCAGTGCATTCTGTTTCATTCTGTGAGTTTGACAGCTTGACTAAATGTTGTATTTTCGCCTTACGCGACTTGTTTCATGTTGTTGAAAGAAATCTGGAAGTGTTCAGTGCATTATTTAGGCTGTGGGATGATATCATTGCAGGGGTTAGGCTAGGTTTAATTTTACAAAGAGGCATAAGGCATACACAATGACGAGAATATTCAGAGAATATTTTCTGGTACTCAGAAAACATACAGCGACACAAATAAAACATGCACTCAAGACCCAGACACTCTCCTTACCGAAATTACTTTAATTACTTTGATCTTTCTTATCAAATTCCACACATGGATGGTCGTAAATGAACAAGGTCCCCTTTCGTTAGATGAACCTCCATGTTCACTTTGACGTTCAGATGTGCATAAAACAGTTGACATGAAGAGGGGGAGGGAGTGATACAATATATTTATGACTAGATGAATACCCGCTTCGCCGGGTACGGCTTCGCCGGGAAGAAGTCGAGCCGAATACCCGGCTGCAAGCCGGCGCACCGCACGAAGGAAGGGAGATAAACGCGCAAAACACTGGAGAAGAGTAATACCCGGCTTTGCCGGGACAGTGACCTTCTAAAAATAGTATAACGGGAATATGGATTGAGCGTTGTCGACAGTGACCTTCTAAAAATAGAAACGGGAATATGGATTGACGCCACACGAAGGAAGGGAGATAAACGCTGAAAACACTGGAGAAGATAAGGAAGAGTTACTGGGAATGGATCCAGAGAAAAACCAAAATCGGTTCAGCGCTGCGCGCTGAGAGCACGTGTTGAAATATCTCATCGACCAGGTTGTGTCCGGGGTGTACCTGAATATGGCCACCAAATTTGAAAGAGATCCATCGAGAACTTTGGCCGTGCATCGCGGACACACACACACACACACACACACACACACACACACACACAGACACAAGTCGTATATATATATATAGATTTGGAATGATGTCAACAGGTCTGGGATGCTGACACAGGGGGTGGAACGCATCATCGAGCAGGTTGTCAACCCCAAGATCCTACAAGTCATCAAACCCAGGATCGACGAGGTGGTGTGCGCTCAGCTGGGCATCGACATGAAGGAGTGGCAGGCGGAGAACGCTCGACGCAAAACGGAAATTATCCGCCACCACCAGCAGGCGCAGCAAGCTGTGCAGCAGGCCAAGATTCAGGCGGCCATCAAGGAGATTCAGCAGAAACAGCTGGAGAAGCAACAAGAGCAGCAGCAACTGGCTGAACTGCAAAAGCAGCAACAGGCTTTGGTCAGCGGTGCTGCTACCGGCACTTCTACACTTACTGGTGGGTAGTGAATGGATGTCACTTCTGGTAGGTAGTACATGGATGTCATTTCTGGTAGGTAGTACATGGATGTCACTTCTGGTAGGTAGTACATGGATGTCACTTCTGGTAGGTAGTACATGGATGTCACTTCTGGTAGGTAGTACATGGATGTCACTTCTGGTAGGTAGTACATGGATGTCACCTCTGGTCAGTAGTGTACACGTGCATGTCACTCTCTGGTAGGCTCTTGTTGATATCCATTTTCTCGACATGTCTGTTATCATTTGCTAACATTCAGCATATTGGAAATAACTCATACTGCTGCTTAACTCTTACCAGTTCGCTCCTTTACCCATCGTAAGCAAGCTTACGATGCCCCCCCCCCCCCCCCCCCCCCTCCCTGTAGTTTTCCACTGACCAATTATCTACTTATCGGAAAAAAATTGGTAATTTTACATTGGATGGGTTGGACAGTGGATAAACTCATATATGTTAGACACACTTTATGACAGAAACAAGCTGGGTTTTTGTTATAAGTTAGTTATAGGAATGCATTATTAGGCCAAAAAAAAGAAATAGTCTGTTAACGGTAACATAGGCCCAAAAAATAGGGTCGGTAGGTCGGGATTTTTTGAATTTAAAAAAAAAAATTCTCCCCCCCAAAAACATATTTTAAAGTTATTTTGCCAAAAAAAGACTTTTTTTTCTTTTTTTTCTCCCAAAAACCATATTTTTAAGTTATTTTGCCAAAAAACAAAGACTTTTTTTTTTTTCCCCAAATGCCAAAAAAAAGTCTAGGGTCGCGCGAAAAAATAGGGTCGGTCGGGATACCGTAAACAGACTTTTTGTTTTGTTTTGCCTTTGGCATGCGTGTGTCATGAAACGTCCAACTTTGAAATTTGGGTGGGGGTATTCAGGTGACAATAACTTTTTTGTTTATCAGCAAAACTCAATAAAACTTTGCTATGTTATGTAAAATTAATGCCAAAACAGACTAGTTAGCAGCATATCTAAAATAAACTAAACACAAAAAAAATGTCTTCTTTGTGTTTGTCACGTGTTCCAAAAAATGGGCGTACAAATTTCAACAAAAATCATGTTGTCACCCCCATAACCTTTTTTACCTTTAAAGATAGCACAATTCTCTTTGCAAATATGAAAAGCTTATTCATTTTCCTTTCATGTGATATATAACTTTCTATATTTCATTTACAATATGACCCCAGATAGCCACTCGGCAAGTAGGCACCAACAGCACTGTAAAATATGCCCTAAAACCCCCGAACTGGAAAGAGTTAATTAAAGATAGCAGTATTTGCCATTCGGCCCCGTAGAACGGATACCAAAACTTGTCTTTTTTTTACCCCTGACACAGTTAATACCTACTTCATTCGGCATGGAAAAAACATCAAAATCAGCCAAACAAAATAACTTGTTCTGGATAGGTAGCGGACAGCTATTTTAGCTAAAAGTTACAGCGTAAGCAATTTGCTTCCCAAGTTTAGCTTCTGTTGTTGGAAAATGAGCAGCATTGTCAATGCTGTTCTGTTAGTGTTAGACTACAGTGCAAAGAAAACACAAAATGATTGCTATTCGTGTGCAGGTGTGATGCCTGGCAACTTCAGCATCCCACCCCCAGGCATGTTCAACCCCCAGGATCCGATGTGGCAGTCGGGCGCCAGCAGCTTCTTCCCACAGTCACAGTTTGGGAACCCGTTCAGTTTTGCGGGGATGGGGCAGCAAGGGTTCCCGCCCTACATGCAGGGCTGGGGGGCCCCTGGCGGGGGGCTCGACCTTTTCCAACAACAGCAGCAAGCAATCTCTCCAGCTATTCCCACTGCATCAGCCGCTCAGCCCACCCCGCCTGCTGCTCCCGCACAGCCCCCTCTACCCACCGCCCCGCCCACTGGACCGCCCCCTGGGATCCCTCATCTTTCCAAGCCTCCACCAGCAGACGGGATTCCTCCCATGCCTCCGCCCAGTTTTGGCGGGAATAACACCTCGTCGGTCCTCTCCCCTGACCCCCCACCCCCTGGGACGGAAATAGCCTTGCCCATCTCCCTGCCTCCTCGCTCGCCCAAAGTGAACGTATCGCCTGTGGTGCATTCCATTTTCTCTCCCCGCCTCCTGGCTGAGGCCATGATCGAGTCACCGCAGTCCAAGTTGTCCAAGAAGGACGCCAAGCGAGCAGTCAGGATGAAGGAAGAACAGAGTCGACGAGCCGAGGAGGCCAAGGAAGCCAACGTCGCTCGCAACCTGTTCCCACAGCCAAGGACAAAAGATGGGGAGGTGAAGCTAGAGCCCCCGGAGGGGGAATACGAACAAGTGAAAATGGAAGGTGGAGATGATGTGAAAAGGGAGGGGGAAAAGGCGGCGCGAGAAGAGGAGAGTAAGGAAGGCAAGCGGCGGTACCAGTTTGCCTGGGACAAGAAGGAGGAGGAGGAAATGAGCGACGTCACCATCAGCTCCATCCACACCAGTGACCTCTCCTGCTACAGTGACGCCAGCCAGTCCAGCGATGAAGGACAAGTCTCTGACAAAGAAGAAGACGACAACTCTAAGAAAGAAGAAGGTAGGATATGATTACAAGAATGCTGTAGTAAAAAAAAGAAGGTATGATAGGATTACGAGAATGCTGTTGCCATGAAGTATTTTGAGGACAACTGTAACTCTAAGAAAGCGGAAGGTAAGATATGACTACGAAAATGTTGTTGGCATGAAGTCGTTTCAGGACAACTGTATGAAAGAAGAAAGTAGGATACGATTACGAGAATGCTGTTGCCATGAGTTGAGGTCTTTTGAAAGGATTCTTGGGTTTTATGAGAAATGAGAATTTGGACAATGTTCATTGCGAAGATCTTTTGCAAAATAAGAAATAATGGTTATTGCCTGAAGGTTTATAAGCTGCTTGGTTCTGGTACACTTTATGATCTCAAACATAGACTTAACTACCCAGACGTTTGATGATATGAGATACAGAGTTCATTGCAAGAAGGTTGTCTGATAACCTAGTGCAATTTTCACAGCAAAAATGTTTTATGCTTTACATGATTTTATTATAGAGTGTTAAAAGCAATCATGTGATGACGGAAAACAACCTTGTAAGAGCGCTTGAATGTGAGTGTTTAGTTTTTATATTTAGTCAAGTTTTGACTAAATATTTTAACATCGAGGGGGAATCGAAACGAGGGTCGTGGTGTATGTGCGTATGTGTGTGCGTGCGTGCGTGTGTGTGTGTGTGTGTGTAGAGCGATTCAGACTAAACTACTGGACCGATCTTTATGAAATTTGACATGAGAGTTCCTGGGTATGAAATCCCCGAACGTTTTTTTCATTTTTTTGATAAATGTCTTTGATGACGTCATATCCGGCTTTTCGTGAAAGTTGAGGCGGCACTGTCACGCCCTCATTTTTCAACCAAATTGGTTCAAATTTTGGTCAAGTACTCTTCAACGAAGCCCGGGTTTCGGTAAATTGCATTTCAGCTTGGTGGCTTAAAAATTAATTAATGACTTTGGTCATTAAAAATCTGAAAATTGTAAAAAAAAATAAAAATTTATAAAACGATCCAAATTTACGTTTATCTTATTCTCCATTATTTGCTGATTCCAAAAACATATAAATATGTTATATTCGGATTAAAAACAAGCTCTGAAAATTAAATATATAAAAATTATTATCAAATTTTTTTTTTCGAAATCAATTTAAAAACACTTTCATCTTATTCCTTGTCGGTTCCTGATTCCAAAAATATATAGATATGATATGTTTGGATTAAAAACACGCTCAGAAAGTTAAAACAAAGAGAGGTACAGAAAAGCGTGCTATCCTTCTCAGCGCAACGAATACCCCGCTCTTCTTGTCAATTCCACGTGCACTGCCTTTGCCACGGGCGGTGGAGTGACGATGCTACGAGTATACGGTCTTGCTGCGTTGCGTTGCGTTCAGTTTCATTCTGTGAGTTCGACAGCTACTTGACTAAATATTGTATTTTCGCCTTACGCGACTTGTTTGTCTTGTATCCACTCACACTCCCATTTTGTCACTGCAGTCACACCAACTTCTTCACACAAGTATTTGGTGATGCAGACCTGTTTACTCATACGATTTTGTACGCCTAGTTTGCAAGAATACGATAGATACGCTGGTTGATAAGAAAGTACGACGATTTCCAGTGTCATATTCTTACAGTTTTATCATCAGTGCGACAGACGTTGTATTGAAATTTCACTGAGCTAACCGTTTTACGTCGGTCACATGATTAACAAGCATCTCTACCTGGTAAGAAAATACACTCAATATTTTGAAGATACACCAACTAGGTTCCAATTAGGTAAACAGGTCTGGTGATGTTTTCTCTGAGTTCAGTAAGCATCTTTCTGTTGACAGTGTCTTCTACAGGTGCAGTTCCGGAAGACACGGCACCAAGCAATGACCTTGAGGAGATATCGAGCAACACAGACTCCGACGCCAAGATGTCGGAAATGTCCGACCTTGAGCTGTCCCCAGTGAAGCCGGCCAGCAAGCCACAGACACCAGCCCCAACACCGGATGTCAAACCGCGCAAACTGGTGGCCCTGTCGTACCGCTACAGCGACAGTGAGGATGATGAGACGAGGGAAGAGAGGAAAGCTCGCATGGTAAGTGTAAACTGCTTCCCCAGGAAAATATATAAGGCCAAAAAAAAAATAGGTCTGTTTACGGTAACCCGACCGACCCTATTTTTTTCGCGCGACCCTAGACTTTTTTTTGGCATTTGGGGAAAAAAAAAAGAAAAAAAAAATCTTTTGTTTTTTGTGTGCAAAATAACGTAAAAAATATAGTTTTTTGGGGAAAAAAAACCAAAAAAACAAAACAATCCCGACCTACCGACCCTATGTTTTTGGCCTATGTTACCGTAAACAGACCTATTTTTTTTGTGGCCTAAACCAAAGTTTTTGTTCAGGATGAAAAGTGGAAAGTTACAGTTTTACCTATTTTAAAACCATCATAGCAGTTTAAAACTGCAGCTGTTTAAAAAGAAGTAATGACCTAACTGAGACTGAGAGTGAAACAGTCAAGTCCAAAGCGTGTTTGTGTATGCGGCATGGGCAATGAATACTTTGTCGAAAAAAAGTTTGGCCCTATTGACTTATTAGAAGACCAATTACCATCAGTTTGAATTGTTCTTGTGACCTATTGCGAACTATCCCAGGCCGATCCTTGAAAGAGAGTTAATTTTGGGCTGATTTCTTGACAGGCCAAGGAGAAAGAGGAGCGTTACTTGAAGCGGCAGGCACGCCGAGCAGAGATGGAAGTGAAGCGGAAAGAGAGGGAGGAAGAGAAAGTGCGACAGAGAGAGGAGAAGAAGAAAGCACCGGCAGCACTGGAGACATCCGTGTCTGATGAAGGAACGCCAGTCAAGGATGAACCTGAGAACCAGCAAGGTTAGTTTGAATTGAAAGTGTATTTCTATAAAGAGAGAGGGGGGGAAGGGGGGGGTTGGGGGGAGAAATAGGAGAGCTGTTTTAGTTTGTATAAAGAGAGAAGGTAAGAGAAACAGACAAGAGATGAAAGTGGCTTGTTCATTTCAAGGCTTGTTATTGTCTCAGGTGTCAGGAGACTGGTTCCACATACCTCTGGCTTACTCTTGTTGCATTTAGAGCGCTTTCATCTCTTTGATTCTCAGACACGAGAAGAGGAAGGTGGAGGCAGCACTACATACCGTACTTTCCGGGTGACAAGGCGCTACAGCGCATAAGGCGCACCCCCTTCTTTTTAACAAAAATTGTAATCCAGTCACCCATTGGGCGCAGGGGGCCGATAGGGCGCACCAAAATTGAAAAAGTATACCGGTAACAAACGGTCGAAGAATGAAAATAAGCCGCACATCAAAGGAAGAATACAGAGTGGAATGACCCAGTTTTTGCCATGAGAGGTGGTTCCTCTGTCATATCTGAGAGAGGAAACACTTCCTGCACCGGGGTCAGTGACCGGTCAGTGACCGAGTTTAACAGAGTGGAAATATGTGTGCTCTGTGTGTGTGGCGAGATCAAAGGCAGGTCCATTGTGATAGCTGGGTGGCTTGAGAGCTCGAGGAAACTTGGCCAGGGCAGTACCTAGTAGCTGAAACATGCATTATCACAAGTTGTTTGACTGGTACTCAGGCGGTCTCTTTGATTTTTTTCGTATTTCATACACGGATTAGGCGCTTCGTTATACAAGACGCAGGGGTCGAACTCGAGGAAAAAAGTTGCGCCTTATGACCCGGAAAGTACGGTACGTCATTGACCAAGGAACGACCGTCAAGGACACAGATCACAAAAACCATCACTCTTTAAAGAAACTGATTGGATTTGCTTGCTGGGTGGTTATAATGTTCAGGCACACTGTAATTTCTGTTCATGTTTTAGGTGAAGAATCCAAGGCGGAGGAGACGACACCTGTTACTCCGTCTCCGAGGAAGACACGCTCTCAGACGGCATCCAGTCCCGCTGTGGCAACGTCCTCACAAGACGAGGGAGAAACATCCACATCGAAAGGCCCTGCAACGCCACGCAAGAAACACAGAACCAAGGCTGAGATGAAAGAAGAACTTATGCAACAGAAGGTGACGATGGGGATGTTTTGCTTATCCTTTAGTGTCAGTGCTGACTATGAAATAATGAAAATAGCACTCCATTATCTAAGCTTAACGTAGTTGTTGTTGTCGCCTTTGTTGCTGTTGTTGTTTGTGTTGTCATTTTCTTTTGTATTAGGCATTGTTTCGTTTGTTGGCATAGGAAATTGATGAAGTTTAGACGGTATCTTCAAACTGAGACGAAAAGAATCATCTTTAGCTGCAGACTAAACGACTTCTTCAGCTTCAGAAGAAAAATTAATGCATGCATGTGTTTTTGTCTGGTAATTTGAATGTTTGATTATTGTCCTGCACTTCTCCTGTGTATCTCATATGAAGCTTTGAAAGTGTGGCAATTTGTTGCTTATCCACAATCTTTCTTACCGGCACGGTTGGCTTAGTGGTAAGGCGTCCGCCCCGTGATCGGGAGGTCGTGGGTTCGCACCCCGGCCGGGTCATACCTAAGACTTTAAAATTGGCAATCTAGTGGCTGCTCCGCCTGGCGTCTGGCATTATGGGGTTAGTGCTAAGGACTGGTTGGTCCGGTGTCAGAATAATGTGACTGGGTGAGACATGAAGCCTGTGCTGCGACTTCTGTCTTGTGTGTGGCGCACGTTATATGTCAAAGCAGCACCGCCCTGATATGGCCCTTCGTGGTCGGCTGGGCGTTAAGCAAACAAACAAACAAACAAACAAACAAACAAACAAACAAACAAACAAACAATCTTTCTTTCTTGTTTGATTGATCAACAGTTTTGGTGTGTCAGCTTACAGCACATCCTTGTAATGTAGAAACTGACACTGCGGTGTGTTGTGTTGTACTGTATTATATTATAATGTTAACATTGCAGGTGGAACAGAGGCGGGCGATGCGAACGCGCAGACAACGCACGCTGAACCGGCGATACGCGTCGGAGGAGTTCACGTCGATCTTCACGGAGAACCGCAGCCTGGCACCTCATCTGGGCCTCTCGGACCCCAACGTCGTGGAGCAGACGGTGGAGGTTGACACGGAGGTGGAGGTGGACGGGGGGGCCTTCATCGTGCAGGACATGGAGGTGCAGGAGGAGTGCGTCATCGAGACGGAGACCATCCCGCTGCCCGAAGACCCCCTCTTGCTGGATAACCCGCACACCTCCGGCACCGTCGAGATCTTCTCCGAAGACTTTCAGCCCACAGCGCGCGACCGGCGGGTGCAGAGGAGCAGCAGGGTGAGCTCCCCTTACAGCGATATATCGCCCGACTCGCAGTCTTCAAGGTCGTTGTCATCGTCGTCATCCAGTTCCTCCGACAGAAGCCCCTCCCCTCCACGCAGACGCAGACGTGGTGATTCCAACGACAGTGATGGGTCGGATCGCCAGAGGAGGTCACCACCCATCAGACGACCGCCTTACAGGCCACCCGAACCTGAGGAGCCTGTACGCACTCGAAGTTCAAGGTGGGTTATTTTTTGACGGTAAATGTGTTTGCATGTATTTTTGTGATATCATATAGGTGCAAATACAGATTAAACATGCAACAATGCTCATGACTGTCCATTCAGAGCCGTTTGCTGTTTTGCTTGCTGCAAATACATGTAACTGCTTTGCTCAGGTTATTTGACTGGTTTTCTTCTTGCTCATGACTGTTTTGCTGTGTGTCAACCCAGTCGTCTGAAGGGCCCACCAGAACCGTCAGAGAGCCGGTCACGCACCAATCAGCGATACAGCACCGATGACCTGTACAAACCTCGCACCAGTCACCGCCGACCTCTCACTCCGCCTTCAGCTGCTGTCAGGGACAGGTACGTGATAGTCCTGTATGGGAAAGATACTGTACATGATGTCAAGGAAAGGTTCTGGATGTTCATAGCTGTAAAGGAGAAATATATTCTACTGTGTGTGTTGCTGGAAGATTTGGGATATAGATGATAGTAATGGAGGTTGTTGAAGATAGCACTTTCAAACTTGGTATTTTTGAAGGGTTTGATCACCTCTGACATGAACGAAGTCTCATTGAACCCAGTATAATTTCAAGGTCACAGTGGTGTCAAGTTTAGATCTAAAACATAAATCTCTATTTTTTGCTTGGACGTTTAAACCATTTTTGAAGCTAGATCTTTGAAACTTCACACACTTCTAGTGTTGGAGGATGACCACTAAACATGACCCAAGTCTGGCTGACCCTGGTCAAGATTCAAGGGCATATTTGCGTGGAGATGATTCCAATGAGAGAAAACTTATCATTGTCTTGAATAGATGTAGAGCAGCAAATGATTTGTTTCCGATTCATATTACGTAAGAAAAAGATGAGTGGTGAACTGTCAGCATTTGCTCTATTTCATCTTCATTCATCCTTCGAACAGAAGCGACTCGTACGCCCCTGACGTGCGGTCACGCCGCAGGCTAGACAACGACAACCAGCTTCTCGGGGATGAGCGCGCAGAGCCCAGGGCCCACGCCACACACAGTGCCACCTACACAGGGGCCACAACTCAGGGCAGCCTCGAGCGGCGACCTGTGACCCCCAGCGTAATGGCAGACTTGGAGCTGGAGCCTGTGTCGCCTGACGACGATTCTCTGGACAAATTGTTCGAGGAAGGAGAGGAGGAGAAGGAAGAAGATTGTGCAGCGGACCAGAAGGAAGAAGGGGGTTCCAGGAAAGTGAGGAAGGAAGATGCAGGGTCCAAGGATGACGGCAAGAGCGCAAGCTCTGACGGCCAGGGGGAGGAAGGGGAGGATGGGGACCGCAGACGGAAAAATAGAGTTCCCATCGAGATGGTCGACTTCGGCGAGGCTGCCCGTCATACGCGTTCAACTGTGGGACCCAGCGGAGCGCCAGGGGGAGGGGCGGCAGCGGTGACTCCCCCTGCTGCCTGGAGCAACTGGCGTCCTGAAGGGAGGGGAGGCTACTCTGCGCAGCCTGCCCCAATCCCTCCCCCGCCACCCCAGTCACAGAGGTTAGTGCAGAGAGAGTAATAGAACTTGGGTTAGGTTGGAAAGCATTTACAATGATGAGGCACTGGAACTGTAGTAAGTTGGTGGGATGGGAAAGCATTTACAATGATGAGGCACTGGAACTGTAGTAAGTTGGTGGGATGGGAAAGCATTTATAATGATGAGGCACTGGAACTGTAGTAAGTTGGTGGGATGGGAAAGCATTTACAATGATGAGGCACTGGAACTGTAGTAAGTTGGTGGGATGGGAAAGCATTTACAGTCGAACCCACTTAAAACGAACACGCTAGTTACGAATTTTGACTTATAACGAATTAGTTTTAAGTTCCCAACTGAATACCTCTTTCTTCATGCTTAAAAAAAATGCTTAAAACGAATTCTTTATAACGAATTTACGCTTATAACGAGCACTTTTTGGATTCCCAAGCATGCATAATGTCTGTAATTTACTCACGCTTATGACGAAATCTTTAAACTCGTCCCGAGATCGACATATCATGGGAATTTGAGAAGTTTGAATACACGTGTGTCAAAGTCTTCCCTTGCGTCGACTGCTTGAACCATTGCTCAACCGATCACTGAATAAAGTTAAACTGATTACACTGTACTCACAAAACAATTTCAAATTTAGAATCAAAGTGATTGATAGCTCAGACACTGAACATGAATGACTGACTGACGTTTATTTCCTTCGCGAATACCAAAAACGAAACATCGAACGGAAGCCATTTCCAAAAAATATAGATGCCAGAGTGGTTTCCCTTGGACAAGGGAAACCACACTCTCAACGTTTGCGTTCGCCGGTTCGCGATAGTTTATCAGTCAGTCAGTGCTTTCGATTTGGATTTGAACATCATGTTGCAACAAAACAAAACAAAAACTAAATTGGCCAAGGTTTGCTACCCGTCGCCAAGGTAAGTGATTCCGGACAAATGATAGGAACACCGCGAATGTGGACAGTGTCAGTGTGTGCGCGTGTGTGTGACCAAAAACGTAACAACTGGATGAAACATCTGTGTGCTCACTCTCACTCAAACTCAACAATCATCACTCAACATGAGACACACATGAACATGTACCTGAATATGTCACTTTATTGTCTAAACGTGAAGCAGCATGAAAGTTGCGAAAGAAACAAATTGAAACACCATAAAATGTACAAGACTTAAAAAAAAAAAAAAAAAAAAAAAAATCGATCAATTTTCTTAATACGAATTTTGGTTAAGACGAACTTTTTTTCCGATCCCCAGTGATTCGTCTTAAGCGAGTTCGACTGTACATTTAACTTGCTGAAGATCTTATGATTTTACAATAAAAAGAAACTAAGTTTTTGGTCTATTAGGATGGACATATACAATACATTCAAATAGATATGATGATGCAACTGTGCCCACCGGTCAGCAGAGCATGCATGCAGGCAGGCATACATTTCTCAGAGCCTGATGTGAATAAGAAGCAACACTCTAAGAGAAGGTTTCGATAAGTTTTGATGCAACAATATTCATGTTTTGCACACTGCCTTAGATTCTTTGGCATTAACCTGCTCCAGGAGAGGTTTGATTTGTTAGTTTAAATATTGTCATTAACCCCTTCACTGCCACAGTATAATGTCCAGCATTTTGGTATTGCTGTGTGCCAGGGCAAAATTTCGCTTTCTTCGGTAGGTTCACTATTCTGTTCACTGCTCGATCATTTATTGAGATATCTCTTAGATCTTTGGCATGTGTTTTGCTTTTACCCTTGGCTATTATAGGATGACATGATCATTGAACTTTGTTTGTGATTGATATAGTAAAAATTGATATAATGACCATTTTTGTCAAAAATTACAGTTTCCGGACTTACACACACACACATTGCAGCACGTAAAACCACACAAAACACTGCTAAAACTGGTGTCAAACATCAGGTACTCACATTACAGCCCATAAGAGTATCTTCTGTGTGGTAATCCATAAATCACTTCTTGTAGAGCTTACAGAACACTGTATCGCTTGAAAACAGGTCTACGAGTTGAAGTCCGACTTTCGGCCGCCATTGTGAATGCTATAGATCGGTTCTACATTTCTAACACAGTTTTCAACACGTGGTAGTAACTTATCCGAACGGTCTATGGGAAAGAACTGTGTTTAGAACCCCTACAAGTACTTGGACAGTGGTTACCTCCCATTTAGTTTTCAGAAATGTCCTTAAATGTTGTTGACACAAATCCCACGTATGAGATACGGTTATGGGCGTACGACAAACCGAAAATGACCACGTATTACATACAGGGTGGGCAGTGAAGGGGTTAAAAGGTTCTGTTGTTGAGTCCAAGTCGCTGACAGCCTTTGTTTGTACAAATGATGAGTCTTTGTTGTTGAACTGTTTCCGGGGAGCATATTGATGTGTTAGACCTGGCAAAGCTCTCAGAAAATCGCACCATTAGTAGAAACATAGTCATTGATGATGTGAAAATCGCACCATTAGTAGAAACATAGTCATTGATGATGTGAAAATCGCACCATTAGTAGAAACATAGTCATTGATGATGTGAAAATCGCACCATTAGTAGAAACATAGTCATTGATGATGTGAAAATAAAAAAACCCAGATAGACTGCTAACTTTCCAAAATTCAGAATCAAAAAGAAAATGTAGGTTATTGGAACGTTTAATTATTGACAAAACAAAACGTTACATTTACAGTGTGTCAACCCATTGGTCTTTTAAAGATGCAGTGCCTAAGTCGCAGCATGGAGAGCAAAGATTTGTCATTTTTGTCTCAGATTACGATATAAACAGCCAGGAGCTTCCCACAACTATCTCACAGATGCCTACACATGCCTTTAGTGTTGCAAGCCAAACGAAACTGCATGCGGTTTGTCAGTTCGCATCTCCCGCCAAATAGTAATTAACATTTCCCCGGAACACGTTCGTTGTGCGGTATGCCAAAATGGACCCACAAACCATCTTTTACAATTTTCTTATGTGATCACACACAATGTCTTGACGTAAGGTAGTCTTTCTTTCTTTCTTTCTTTCTTTGGTGTTTAACGTCGTTTTCAACCATTCAAGGTTATATCCGTAAGGTACTCAAAACAGAGAGCATTCTCCCTCTCGCCGAGACTAATAGACTTCCATGTAGGCTTTGGATGTAATTTGTTCACGTGCGGGACTTGACGTGAGCCTGGCCGAGTGCGACTAAGACCTGCCCAGTGGCAGTCAAAAATTGATTCGTAAAAAGTTTGCTTTTTTTTACTCCTTGCATGAAAGTCAATGAAACTTATTTTTTCAAACGGATAGCTGCCTGAGGCATGACTGAAAGCCGTAGGGGATTTGTGCACCTGGAGTTGACAGGTCCAGTAATTTTAAGTAGACAGACAGACATTGATGATGTGTCCGTGTTAACAGTGTCATTGGTGATGTGTCCGTGTTAACAGTGTCATTGGTGATGTGTCCGTGTTAACAGTGTCATTGGTGATGTGTCCGTGTTAACAGTGTCATTGGTGATGTGTCCGTGTTAACAGTGTCATTGGTGATGTGTCCGTGTTAACAGTGTCATTTGTGATGTGTCCGTGTTAACAGTGTCATTGATGATGTGTCCGTGTTAACAGTGTCATTTGTGATTTCCAGGTCACTGACACCCCCGTATTCCTACGATCGCAGCAAGTTGAGTTGGTCTGAGTTATGTATTCATTGCAGCGTGTGGTAGGGCAATTGGTCAGAGAATCGCAAGGTCTGATGTCCTTATTAGTGTAAACATTGTCATTGGTGATGTGTAAACGGTGTTATTGGTGATTTCCAGGTCAATGACACCACCGTATTCCTACGATCGCAGCAAGTTGAGCTGGTCAGCCAAGCAAGGTCCAAGTCAGCCGCCACCCCCACCACCACCATTGCCTGAGAGTGCTCAGTGAGTACTGTCAACATTTCTCTCAATATCAAAAGTAGATGGACTGCTAACGTTCCATTTCTCTCTCAGTTCGTCTTTTATGTCGGTGGGGAAACTTCTCGGTGAATACTGTGCACCTTTCTCTAAATTTATCTTTTGTGTGCATAGGGAAACTACTCTGTGAATGCTGTGGATATTTGTGTCATTGTAGGGAAACTGCCCAGTTCTTGTATTTGAACACGACGGGTGCAGTGGCGTGGTGGTAAGACATCGGCCTCCTAATCGGGAGGGCGTGAGTTCGAATCCCGGTCGCTGCCGCCTGGTGGGTTAAGAGTGGAGATTTTTCCGATCTCCCAGGTCAACTTATGTACAGACCTGCTAGTGACTTAACCCCCTTCGTGCGTACATGCAAGCACAAGACCAAGTGCGAAGGGAAAAGATCCTGTAATCCATGTCAGAGTTCGGTGGGTTATAGAAACACAAAAATACCCAGCATGCCTCCCCCAAAATCGGCGTATGCTGCCTAAATGGCGGGGTAAAAACGGTCATACACGTAAAAATCCACTCATGCTAAAATCATGAGTGAACGTGGGAGTCATAAGCCCATGAACGAAGAAGAAGAAGAACAAGTATCAGAACATATGTTTACAGGTATGTCAGACATCCATGTAGCAGGTAAATTGGTAAGTGTTCTTTTTTTATGAAATTATTTTTTTAAATGTTTGACAGTTGCCGAAAACGCTTCAGGTAAGCTGTAGTTGTGTTCAGTTTTTAACAAGTTTTGTTCTGTTGGTTTTTTGACTCACATGCGAAGCAAAAGTGAGTCTATGTACTCACCCGAGTCGTCCGTCCGTCCGTCCGTCCGTCCGTCCGTCCCGGCGTCCGTCCGTCCGGAAAACTTTAACGTTGGATATTTCTTGGACACTATTAAGTCTATCAACACCTGATGTGGCCTGATGGTGTATGGTTACAAGATCTCAAAAAACATGTGCGGCAACTTGACCTCACTTCAAGTTCAAGGTCACAGGGGCCGTAATTGTTGTCTTAAAAACGACCATTTTTCACATTTTCGCATTTTTTTCTGAAGTTATCGAGAATGGCAACCTTAGCTATGTATGCTATGCAGGGCAATGTAAGCCCTATCTTTGGACGCCAGTTTGGTTGACCTTGCTTCAAGGTCAAGGTCGCAAGGGTCCTTTAAAGTTCGATTGTATACATATTTTGAAGTGACCTTGACCCTGAACTATGGAAGATAACTGTTTCAAACTTAAAAATTATGTGGGGCACATGTTATGCTTTCATCATGAGACACATTTGGTCACATATGATCAAGGTCAAGGTCACTTTGACCCTTATGAAATGTGACCAAAATAAGGTAGTGAACCACTAAAAGTGACCATATCTCATGGTAGAAAGAGCCAATAAGCACCATTGTACTTCCTATGTCTTGAATTAACAGCTTTGTGTTGCATGACCTTGGATGACCTTGACCTTGAGTCAAGGTCATATGTATTTTGGTAGGGAAAATGTGTAAAGCAGTTCTTAGTGTATGATGTCATTGCTGGGTTTAGTTATTTGACCTTGACCCTGAAGGTCAAGGTCATGTAAAGGTCAAGGTCAAGCATGTGAGTCGTATGGGCTTTGCCCTTCTTGTTTGATTTTGCATTTAGTTATATGTATCTGCTAGATCTTAAGCTAAATCCGCTACATGATACCAATTAATTTTACAATAAAAAATTAAAGCATTCATGTTGACAATTAAAAGCGACTTTTTAGACACCAAGCTTATGTTACCGTATTTTCCGGGTCATAAGGCGCGACATTTTTCCTCGAGTTTGACCACTGCGCCTTGTATAACGAAGCGCCTAATCCGTGTATGAAATACGAAAAAAATCAAAGAGACCGCCTGAGTACCAGTCAAACAACTTTTGATAATGCATGTTTCAGCTACTAGGTACTACCCTGGCCAAGTTTTCTCTCAAGACATCAAAGAGACTGCCCCATAGGTTAAACTCGGTCACTGACCCCGGTGCAGGAAGTGTTTCCTCTCTCGGATATGACAGGGGAACCACCTCTCATAGCTAAAACTTTGTCATTGACCCCTGGGAAGAAGGTCAGTGTCTATAAACAAGGCAACGCAGCTATCACAATGGACCTGCCTTTGATCTCGCCGCACACACAGAGCACACATATTTCCACTCTGTATTCTTCCTTTGATGTGCGGCTTATTTTCATTCTTCGACCGTTTGTTACCGGTATACTTTTTCAATTTTGGTGCGCCCAATGGGTGACTGGATTACAGGTTTTTTGTAACCCGGAAAATACGGTAAATGTAGGAATTTACTTTTTTTCTGAGTAGACGACTTTGAGCAGAAGCTTACTGGTTGGTTGTGTAGACTTTCCTATTTTTCTTTTTAATTTCAAAGGTTATGTAAGCGGCAGTAAGACTGCAGCAGGCTGAAGTGTTTTGTTCCTTCCCATACTACCCACCTCCCCCCCCCCCCCCCCCCCCCCCCCCCTCCTACGTACTGGTTGTATAGACTGTTCTAAGGTTTTTGTTTTTCATTCCTAAGTAAGACTGCAGAAAGATGGAGTGAGTCATCTTCATTTTTTTTAAAACTTGCAGGTCAAGTTACCCGCCTTATGATCGCAAGAGGATGATCTGGGTCGCTCCTCACCTTAGGAACGCGCGTTCCTCTGCGGAGAGTGGATCTGACGTTGGCAACACTCCGCGGGCGATTGTGTCGCCCAGAGGATCCGTCGCCGATGATCGACTTTCCTCCGCTGGTCGTGACAGTGACTGTGGAAGATCAGTGGGACACGACAGCGACCAGGGTAGGTCAGCAGGTCGTAATAGCAACCGAGGAAGATCAGTCGGCCACGACGACCTGCGAGATTCAGTATCGCAAGCGTCGTCAGTCGAGGGAGGGTCTCCGCAGCCACAGCGACCGTTGTACTCTCCCATCAACGACAGCAGCAGCATCGGCTCTGCCAGCATCGCATCGCCCCCGCGACAATCGCCCCCCAAGTCGCCAACGCCACCTGTTCACAGCAAGAAGAGGAGAAGAACAAGCTCCTCCTCTTCATCCTCCTCTTCATCCTCATCCTCCTTGTCAAAACCCCCTCCCTCCAAGCCCCAGCCAGCCAAGCGGAAGAAGAAGGAAGGAGAGCTGTCTGAAGGAGAGGTTTCTAGCGAGTCCAGTAATCACTCTGATCAGGAGCGCTATCGCTATGAGAACCTTCCCAAGTCAGTCAGAAAGTACCAGACTGGTTCCGACAGAGACCGCTCGCCTCATTCTTTGCAAGCTAGCCCCATCAGCTCCGATGAGTCTGTGCTTTCTCGAAACCCGATAACCCGATCTTCCCAATCCCAGGATTCTCGAGGGCACAGAGGAGTGTCACCTCCCATGCAGTACAGCCACAAAAAGAGGCAAAGATCCGTGTCACCTGATCGCAGGAAGAAGAAGCGCAAACGAGCGCATTCCAGGCACCACCATCCCTCATCATCAGGCTCCAAACTGCGATCCCAGAAGTCTATATCATCAGAGGAGAGAAGGGATCGCAAGAAGCGACCGAGGAGACGATCAAGACCATCTTCTTCATCATTATCTTCTCAGTCAGAGGTGGCGAGGTTTTCACCCAACAGGAGCCCCTCCCCCCCTGCCCTGGGCCCAGCAGAATCCATGTCGCCCATCTCGGCCAACTCCTTGTCCGACAGCTTGCCTGAGGAGGGGGAGGCGGTGAGCCCCCCGCCCCGGCTGGAGGAACAGTACTACCCTCCGAGAGCCCCAGCAGGGGAGGAGTCACAGAGCCCGCCGCGAGATCCTTACTCCCCCCTGCCAGAGGGAGACTCGCTGTCACCCCCTCCCCTGCCGGACGATTTGCCGCCACCCCCACCCCCTGAGGAAGCTCCTTACTCCTTCCCCTCTCCCCCTGCAGAACCACCGCCGCCTGAAGGAAACGCAGCGCAGGGTCTTGCTCCCTTGCCAGGTCTGCAGAGAAGTAAGGACCTGCTGTCTCTGCCGCGGGAAGCCCTGCCCCCTCTGCCACTGGACTTGATGTCTTCGCCTTTACATGAACCATCCCCTCCGCCGCCACCAGAAGACACCGGCATACCTCCACCACCTCCAGAAGATTCCAGCATACCTCCGCCACCACCAGAAGACACTGGCATGCCTCCACCACCAGAAGATGCCAGCATACCTCCACCACCACCAGAAGATGCCAGCATACCTCCACCACCACCACCACCAGAGGACACTGGTATGCCTCCACCACCACCAGAAGATGCCAGCATACCTCCACCACCACCGCCAGAAGACACTGGCATGCCTCCACCACCACCGCCAGAAGACACTGGCATGCCTCCACCACCACCGCCAGAAGACACTGGCATGCCTTCACCACCACCACCAGAAGATTCCAGCATACCTCCACCACCACCAGAAGACACCAGCATACCTCCACCACCAAAAGAAGGCACCGGCATACCTCCACCACCAGCAGTAGATTCCAGCATACCTCCACCACCACCAGAAGACATCAGCATACCTCCACCACCACCAGAAGACACCAGCATACCTCCACCACCACCGAAAGACCCTGGCATACCTCCACCACCACCGGAAGACCCTGGCATACCTCCACCACCAAAAGAAGGCTCGGGCATACCTCCACAGTCTAAAGAAGACAGTGGCATTCCTCCAACACCTAAAGAAGGCTCTGGCGTACCTCCAACACCTAAAGAAGGCTCTGGCGTACCTCCACCACCTAAAGAAGGCTCTGGCGTACCTCTACCACCTAAAGAAGAGACTCAACCAGTGGAAGTCTCTGCTGCAGGACAGCTGCCAGGGAATACAGAGAAAAGAACAGGAGACAGCACAGCCATGTCAGTTTCCCCTTCACCTGACTCAGGGGCACAGGTTTTGCCTGAAGCTGAACCACCAAGGCAGCCATCTGCACAGGTGAACCCAGAGCTGCCTTCCAGTGTCAAGCCGCCTTCCAGTGACAAGCCGCCTTCCAGTGTCAAGCCGCCTTCCAGTGACAAGCCGCCTTCCAGTGTCAAGCCGCCTTCCAGTGTCAAGCCGCCTTCCAGTGACAAGCTGCCTTCCAGTGACAAACAGACTTCTAAGGTTCCTGCACAGGAAGGCCAGTTGGAATCCAGTGGAGACCATCCTCAGCCATCTGTGGAAAGCATGGATGTTGATCCTGTTGCGCCATGTCTTGCCAAGCAGTCCACAGCTCCATTGCAAGTTTTGGCGGACTCTTCGGGAGAACTACCTCCAACGCAACCACCATCTCAGCAGACAGCAACATCTGGGCATTTGACAGACCTGAAATTACCCGTGAAGACTTTGCCAGAAGCCCCAGTTGGATCTGCTGTTCAGCCAGAATCAGTCCCACTGGCCGAGGAAGGCAGCCAAGCTGCAACAGCAGTGCTGTCAGAAGAATCCCGAGTGCTCCCATCCAAGGAGGACGTGGCATCAGCGTCAACTCAGCGTGACACATGGGGGCAGTTTTCGGCACAAGGCTCTGATACCCTTGCCTCTGAGGCTCCTCCTGTTCCACAGGGGATGGATTCCACCTCTGTGTCTTCTGCTGAAAGAGTGTCACAGTCCTCCACACAGACTGCTCAGTCAGGGAGAGCAGAGGAGGAGGTAGCACCAGTATCACTTGCTTCTAAGGACTTGGCAACTGCACCAGTGATAACACAGCCAGGGAGAGCAGAGGAGGAGGTAGCACCAGTATCACTTGGTTCTAAGGACTTGGCAACTGCACCAGTGATAACACAGCCAGGGAGAGCAGAGGAGGAGGTAGCACCAGTATCACTTGGTTCTAAGGACTTGGCAACTGCTCCAGTGATAACACAGCCAGGGAGAGCAGAGGAGGAGGTAGCACCAGTACCACTTGGTTCTAAGGACTTGGCAACTGCTCCAATGATAACACAGCGAGGGAGAGCAGAGGAGGAGGTAGCACCAGTATCACTTGGTTCTAAGGACTTGGCAACTGCACCAGTGATAACACAGCCAGGGAGCGAGGAGAAAGATGAGCAGAGCTCAGAGGTAAGAACACAGACATCTGCAGCAGGGGAGTCAGCAGCCAGCTTGGTACAGGAGAAGAAAGAAGACGGCAAGATGCCCCCAGCAGTGGTTGTTTCCTCTGAGGGTGAAGTGTGTGGTGTTCAGGATCCCACAGCGCAGAAGGTGCACAGTGTTCAAGAGGCGAAAGTGAGTTCCAACCTGCAAGATTCTGCTAGAGACTGTGATCAACAGGGCTCAAGCAGTCAGGCCAACAGTCACCAGTCTTCAGAGGCTGGTAGTCGTTCTTCAGCAGAGACTGTGCACAGCAGCTCTGACGCCAAGCCTCCTGGTGCTCCTACTGCTGTATCTGTGGTTTCAGCATCCACCAGTTTTGACGCAGGGTCACCTGTGGTTTCAGCACCTACAATCCGCGAAGTAGAGCCGTCTGTGACCTTGTCTGAGGCCAAGCGAGCTGCTTCTCCCCCTGCTTCCAAGCTTTCACCTTACCTACTTCCAAATGTTGAAACCTTACAGGATCCTAAACCAGCCACGCCCTCGCCACCCAAACTGAAGGCTCAGAAACTGCCTTTAGGGGACCCTAGCAATCTGGACTCGCCCAGACCAAGCTTGTCAGCCTCAGCTCTAAAGGAGGAGGGGCAGGGGTCACCGTATCCCCCTCCACCCGTGCTTAGTGCGGAGAGGTCGCCCATCCCGTTCTCCTTGGACAAGTTGGACCAGGGATCTTCCCCGGTGCCTCCCCCCCTCATTGACTCTCTGGATGCCCCATCATCACCACCCGGCGTGTTATCTGACCTAAAAGTGACAGAACTTCCTGTGATGCCCGAGTCCCCTTGCCCCCCCAGGCTCTCTCAGTCCAGCCCATCCCAGTCTCCGTGTCCCCCCAGGCTCTCTCAGTCCAGCCCATCCCAGTCTCCGTGTCCCCCCAGTCAGTCCACACCGGACCAGAAAGAGAAGAGCACAGAGGACACGGACAGGGACTCCCCTGATGGCCCCCCACCTTCGCACTGTTCGGACAGAAACACTGACCAAGAACGGACAACTCGCGAGGCCTCTGAAAGGGCGACTGGTCATTTGAACAAATCAGCATTACCCGCAGACTCTCAGTCAGGTGCCTTGCCCTCCCAGCAAGGGGGGTCATCAGTTGTGAGTGTCTTGGAGGAGGGCGAGCAGAAGAAAGAGAGACAAGGACACAGTGCGAAGCAGGCTGCAGAAGGCTGGGAGGGACAGTTGGCCTCTACCTCACCTGCTGACCTGGCAGCCGCAGAACTGACGCCAGACCTGACCAGGTCTCCATCGTCTGTGAAGTCGTCAGATTCAGGGAGGCCACCTAGGTCACCTTCGTCTGCCAAATCTTCTGACTCGGGGAGTGACTTGGCCAGAAGGGGCCGGTCTTCAGCCCGGTCTTCGGAACAGTCGTCCAAAGTTCCGGCCCCTCCCCCTCGTCGCCAGGCAACCAGGTCTCTGTCACAGTCCTCCAAAGGATCACAGGAGGAGCAGGCCGTCGTGACCAGAAGGCGTTCCCAGCATCCCTCACAACAGTCAACGTCCACTCAACCGCAGAGAGAAACACGACGATCACAGCCTGCTACACCCCCTGTGAGGGGAACGCGCAGCCGACGAGAAAAAAGCCCACCGGCAAAGAGAGCCAGGAGATGAGTTTTTTGAGCTCAAAACTGACAAAACTGACTTCTTGACCCTTTGACCTTGAAGAAGATTGTATTGTTTGTCTGAGGGTGAGAGACGGACATGCCCATGAGAAATCAACAGTGATTGTATTGTTTGTCTGAGGGTGAGAGACGGACATGCCCATGAGAAAGTGACGGTGAATGTTACTTGCAAGGGTAAAACAAAACTTGGATGAGCTATGGAAAGGTGACTTATAAAGGAATGTATTTTGTTTGAGATAGAATTGTTTGCCTCTTTTGTAATTATGCATCAAATTTTTCCTTTTCTTCATTCTTTTGCCCTGAAAGTTACACATCCTGAAGATCTTCCATTCTTTTATCTTTAAAACACTGACAATTGTCAGGCTTGCATTTTGGATTCATTGGGGCTGTTTGAACTCGTTGTGGTTGCGAAATAGAGTAGCTCTTACACACATAAACGTATGCACATACATGTACATGAACGCACGCACACAAACACACGCAACCACACACACACACACAGACACACACACACATTTTTTTTATTTGCATTGTTGGTTGGTCATCTAACATCTGTTGCATGTCCTGAGCCAGCTTGAAAGGTTATGCATACTTTTGAGAGTGCAGGGTTGAACTTGGAGATGATTCAAAATACATGTAATTGTATCCGGTGCTGATTGCTGGTAAATGAATTATTTTAAACTCATTCAGATACCATTTTTCTTCCATCTCAGGCTAACTTGGGGTGGAGCTAAGGGTAGGGCAAAATACAGTACAAATGTGTTGCACATGAACTTATACCTATTCTGTTTCTTTTGTTGTGTACTATCCCACACCCCACTGTGTCCAGTCTCAGATGAGCAAAGTGTTATCAACCCCCCGCGGGTTAGGGGGAAGAATTTACCCGATGCTCCCCAGCATGTCGTAAGAGGCGACTAACGGATTCTGTTTCTCCTTTTACCCTTGTGAAGTGTTTCTTGTATAGAATATGGTCAATTTTTGTAAAGATTTTAGTCAAGCAGTATGAAAGAAATGTTAAGTCCTTTGTACTGGAAACTTGCATTCTCCCAGTAAGGTAATATATTGTACTACGATGCAAGCCCCTGGAGCAAATTTTTGATTAGTGCTTTTGTGAACAAGAAACAATTGACAAGTGGCTCTATCCCATCTTCCCCCTTTCCCCGTCGCAATATAACCTTCGTGATTGAAAACGACGTTAAACACCAAATAAAGAAAGAAAGAAAGTGTTATCAGAGCACGTAATGATTGGAGTTCACAATGTTATTGAAACAAGGGAATTGTGATTGAAATGTGTGCAGGTTTTCAATTGACATGCACATTTAATTTTGTAGTATAGATCATTGTTATAAAGTGTTATTGATTGTTCAGCTCTTGTAAAAAAAATTTTTTTTAATGTTGTGACTGGCAAACGGCCTGTATGCATTGTACATACATACAATTGTAAATGCCAAATTATGTGTTAAATTGTGTCGCTTTTTGTGCTGGTAATTGAAAAGTAGAACTCAAGCTACAGTTTTATTTTTGTCTTTGTAGCAGATCAAGATAATTCTAATTCGTGTTCAGTTTCATTAAATGTTGGTTTTTTTCTGGGTAGAAATGGAGTGAAATGTTGTAAAGAAAGTATGGATGTATAAGACTGAGAATCAAGAAAGGAAAACTATTTGATAGGATAGATACATGTATGAATACAGGGCTCCCCCCAGACACAATTTTTTGGACCCCCTCAGTGGAACTTTCACCCCCCGCGGGTTAGGGGGAGTCCCATATTGGTTGGGACGAGAAAGAATTTACCCGATGCTCCCCAGCATGTCGTAAGAGGCGACTAACGGATTCTGTTTCTCCTTTTACCCTTGTTAAGTGTTTCTTGTATAGAATATAGTCAATTTTTGTAAAGATTTTAGTCAAGCAGTATGTAAGAAATGTTAAGTCCTTTGTACTGGAAACTTGCATTCTCCCAGTAAGGTAATATATTGTACTACGTTGCAAGCCCCTGGAGCAAATTTTTGATTAGTGCTTTTGTGAACAAGAAACAATTGACAAGTGGCTCTATCCCATCTTCCCCCTTTTCCCGTCGCGATATAACCTTCGTGGTTGAAAACGACTTTAAACACCAAATAAAGAAAGAAAGCAGAACTTTCGAGGGTCCCACGACCAGGTCTTTAGAAAGTTTTGCGAAACCTTCACAAAAGCATTATTTATCGTATCTGTTAGATTTACATTTTGCGTCAGTACAGATCTGTTTAGTCTATGGTACTTATGTGATGCAAATGTTGTGCTCTTTAGTAAATTGTGTCACCCCCTTCCAAAAAAGTTCATACTTTTATTTTTAATTTTTACATATAGGATGCCAGGACACACAGTTTGGGACTGGCACGGTTGGTCTAGTGGTAAGGTGTCCGCCCCGTGATTGGGAGGTCGTGGGTTCGAACCCCGGCCGGGTCATACCTAAGACTTTAAAATTGGCAATCTAGTGGCTGCTCCGCCTGGCGTCTGGCATTATGGGGTTAGTGCTAGGACTGGTTGGTCCGGTGTCAGAATAATGTGACTGGGTGAGACATGAAGCCTGTGCTGTGACTTCTGTCTTGTGTGTGGCGCTCGTTATATGTCAAAGCAGCACCGCCCTGATATGGCCCTTCGTGGTCGGCTGGGCGTTTAGCAAACAAACAAACAAACAAACACAGTTTGGGGAGTCCTGTGTATAAGACTTGTAAATCTTAGCGAAAGGTTGAAAGAAGTTTGACGCCTGTTTTCTATTCTTCACTCATGGGAGGTTTTGTATTGACCAAAGAATCGGGATACAAACATTTTTTTCAGAGCTGTAAAGTCAAGAAAGAATGAGATTGAGAAACATGAAGACTCTTGTGTTGTTTATCATCCAATGAAATTGGAAGTAAAGAGATTTGTTCTTTTTGTTTGTGTTAGTGTGTTTGTTTTGGTTTGTTGCATAATTACATTTTTGTGTTTTTATTTTGCTTTTGTTGTCATGGTTCCTGGTTGTAAACAGTAGACATGCACATTATAAAATGTATTTGTTATTTCTGTGGTCTCCCTGATATTACAGCTGATGCGTGCACTTCACAGTCAACAAGATGTGAAGCCAAGAATAATGTAGGAAAATGAATATTTATTTTTCTCAATAATAATAATAGTAATAATGACAAATGTTCACAATGTCAGGGCTGACCAGGGCAGCTTGAGTGTTGTTCGGTTGAGTTGTAAAATCTATCTAAACTGACATAGACAACTTGACTAAAGGACCAAATCAATGTCAAACATTTGTCTACAAACATATTGTCAAGCCAGCTTTCCCTTTGCGTACTGAGGTAGACCTTCAAATTAAGAAAAAAAGAAAGGAATACATGCCGGCTACATGAACATTAACTTTCACTGAACTAATGATTTTGAACACAGAAATGAAGAGAACATCAACATGCTAGGGTAACACAGCGGGTGACATATATTTCTAGACGTAAGCAATGGATTCAGTGAAGGGATTGAAGAGGAATAGAGGAGTCATATTTTAAATAAAACTGGTGAAGCATAACAAACAACAAGGATTGACACGGACAGGAGAAAATATGGAAATGATGGGTCAAGACTGTTAGCAGTAATCTGCATTTAAAGCCAGAAGCATTTGGGGGGTGGGTGGGTGGTAGAGAGAACGGGACTACATTTAATGTTATGTAATGAGAAGTATGAACTATCACATGCACACAAAGTGTTACCATCATGGTTTCTGGGCCAGGGGGTTAAATCACAACAGATGGGTAAGTGGTGGATCTAGAACTGGTTTTAGTGGATACTGAAACTTCATAGATGGGATTGGAGGTGCACTAATGAAACTAAAAGTGTAAATTAACAGAATCCATCTGGACCTAGATGACAGTAGAAAACAGATTTTTATCATAGACTCGAGAAGTGTTACCTAGGATAGATCTGATAAAAGTTCAAGTTTCAACCCCTTATGGATTGGCCCCAGAAGCCTTACTTCACCTAGATTGAACAACAATTACAAATCTAACTGTTAACCCCTAATGACAGGATTGAAGAAGTGTAACTACAGCTAGATCTGATATATGACAAGACTCCATGCAAGAAGTGTACTTCAGTTAGATCTGATGTAATTTGCAGATCTAAATTTAATCCCCTTAGAAGTCTTGCTTCTTCTGAATGTAATATAATTTACAGATCTCACTTTCCATCCTTTGTGACAAGACAGAATGTGTTACTTCATTTAGATCCGGATAATTAACAGATCTAACTTTTAAACATTTACAACAAGACTTAAGAACTGTACTCCACATAGATCTTATACAATGCGCAGATCTTATTTTTAACCCAAGCAGCAAATATATCACACATCTAGGTATTTACAAGGGATAGTAATTATAATAGGAAATGCTTTGAAAACTGTTACTGTTCCTTAGTTCTAACTTCTGCAATGACTGTAATGTAATCATTCATTTAATTTAATGTTAGATGATAACATTTTCACATCTTCTAGGACAGAAAATACATGTAGCGTTTCATCAATTACTGGGTACCAGATCGGAAACCAGTGATGCTTCTCCACAGTGTCCGGTCACAGAAATTCAAGAGTGGCGGGGACAGAAAATACAGTGTCAGCTAGAGTTAATTCCCTTTACAGCATCTTCTGACTGATGTTTGTTCTGTCTTCTGACTGAGGAAACATGGTAGAGGGTGGATTGCTGGTACCACCACAGATAAATACGTGCAGCTGTACTGTACACAAAATATACACACTGAGTAGAACTCCATCGAATCTGTACAAGAACAATGAAGCTGACATACACAACAACAACAAAATCATCATATTATTTATACTTGAAACTTCTGAAAAATAACAATAAAACTCCAAATGCTTAACAGTAACTGAATTCAACAGTAAGTATGCATGAAACTAATTGCCTTGACCTTATGTTTGCTGTATAACAGGGCCATGCATTTACGAACATTTCTCACTGAAATCTTGTGGACAAATTACCAACAAGAGACACTAAGGCCACAACTCAATAAATGTGCAGCTACTGACAGATAACCGTGAATCACTGCTTTATGAAAGTATCTCAAAGAAAAACGGCAGGCCCACTTGCTGATACTGGTGAAGTATACATAGTCCAATGGATCATTTTGGACAAAAGGTGCAAAGATCATCAAATATCACCGCCTTTTGTGAGGTCTTGTATGTTTTTATTTATTTATTATTTTTATACAGACATTTCTCAAACTCAAAAGAGTGGCCTTAAAGTTAAAGCAGACTGCTGTAGAATACTGGTGTCAGCATTTCACACACACACCCTTTCGCTTTCTTATTCTTTTTCGATTATCGTTCATTTAGAGTTCAAGCGTCATTTGTGAAAGTATCAGTATAAATTACCAAAATAAACAAAACAAATAAGTACCTCCCCCCTCCCCCCCCCCCCCAAAAAAAAAAGGGAAAACAAATTACAATTTAAAAAAAGACAAAACAAAAACAACAAAGAAAACGCCCAATAATTCCATGAAAAAGATAAAATAAATGAATGACACATCACTTTCTCAGCCTATATATATATAGAGGTGACACAGAATGTCACATATTTCGCAGCATCCAAAAATAAAGGAGACAGTAAAATAAAGTGTTAACCAAACCTGAAAAGCAAAACAAACAATCATCACATACTCCTGATTTTGTCATCACATGTTATTAGCAAGAAGAACATTCTGTACATTTGTTTCAAAATCATCAACAACATTAGTGGTGAATGCATGGGCATAAAAAGAAATGTAAAATACAAACACACTGACTTCAGCTGGTTTTCAACCCTATGTGATAGAACTGAAACACCCATACTTACGGTACTGTGTATGGAACACTGGTTGACGTGTAACATGTACGTTACACCACACAAGTAATCAAACCAAATGACTCTTTGCCATTTTTGGCTCACGTAAGTGTAGCCTATGCGATGATAAACTTTGTCTGTCTGTGCGTGCGTGCGTGCGTGCGTGCGTGTGTGTGTGTGTGTGATAGAAACTTTAACATTTCCGAGTCTATGGATAAAGCTCGCATAAGAAGATTACGTCTCGGTCAAAAGTGTTTGACGTGTGTGATAGAAACTATTTGAAGACGTCACATTATGACGTAAGAGGGTTAGACGTCACACAAAGGAATTACTGAAAGTCTCGGTCATTGTTATTGTGAGCGGGCCGAAACTAGTTGGCAGATCCAGGGTCTCGCTTTCTTGCACAGTTTCACCTATGCTTCCTGTGTGTGTGTGTGTGTGTATGTGTGACGGAGTGATTGAGTTTGTGTTACTGTTTGTCGATTTCTTACGTGAGCCTTGAAGGCTTCGCCTCTTGTTGAAGTTTAAGAATACAATGTGGATAAGGACAACAGCGCGATCTACAGGCTACACTTTCACAAAACACGTTCATTTTATGTGCAGTTCAAATGAACACATTTTGAGCATCTTAACTCTATTTACATACATTAGATAGATAAGATGTGCTTCGCTCACACTGACTACTGATTGTCACTTGAGTACTTTTTGTGTGCACAGCTTGTGTGTGTGTGTGTGTGTGTGTGTGTGTGTGTGTGTGTGTGTGTGTGTGTGTGTGTGTGTGTGTGTGAGAGAGAGAGAGATCTAAACATATAGAGATTAAGTCAATGTTGTTCTTACAAAAGTCTGTTCACACGTTGAGATGTTGTGCTTATTTGGATTGTATTTTCTCTTTTGAGTGAATGAATGAATAAGTGATGCATTTTCGATCCACTTAATGTGTTCAAAATCCGACGTGAAATAATTCAAATGATCAGTGTTTTGAAAAAACATTTATTATTTAGAGAATTTTTTTTTATGAGATAACACTCTTTTCCTAGCATCCACCCCTGCAGTCAAAGCAGGACATTTAAAATAAAATCACCAAACACCAACAATTTTGGTACACTGTTACAACCTCGGACAAAATTTGAACATCCAGTCCTAAAACTTTGAAAGCTGGCCATGAGAACATATAATGAAGTAGTGTTCAACTTCACAAAAGGTCTAGACACTGTTAAGTATACTGGCCAATACATTGCTTTATACCCATGTATACGGACCACTTAACTGACAGTTCAAAATACAGTATCTTTGGCATATACATTTAGACACACGCAGAACTTGTGCAACGCTATGCAAGTTCTGTTGAAAATAGTGAGTACATCCAGTTGACAGAAAGTTCGGTTTTGCTTTGCTCTGTGTTGAGTCAGTTTTACCCCCTGCCTTTCGCACTGCGCACAACTCGCTTTGCCAGGTGAACTTTCAACGTCGCATCTGTCATTGTAGGTTACATTTTGCTGTGTATTTAACAGAATGTAATCATCATTGTTTGTCGCATTTTCTTTAGTTGTTGTCTGCCCCTGCATTTGTTGTTCACATCAGTCTCAGTCCTTACACATCACTTGACTCCTGCTTTTGCAGTTTGCTTTCATATGCTTTGCCGCTGTTACTTCTCAGACGCATTTTTTTCCCATTCTGAGAATGCGCCACAACCTTTCACTGCCAGTTTTTTTTCTTTTTAAAAGTTTGCCACAACTGTTTACTGTTATATAGTGTTTATGTTTGTGAAGATCCGTCTTGTTGCTACGCAGCATCACCATGTATTGAACACGCGTGTAGACTGTCTTTCTGGTCAATCTCATTTAAGTGAAGCACGCAAGTGTTCATCATGTAGCCACTCTCTGTGTGAATCTTCCAGTGTTTGCGTAGACCTCATTCTCTACAGAGGAGGGAGCCAGACACTGCAGTGAGTCCCACCCAGTGGCGAAGTAAGCAACAGCGGTTGTCTGTACTGCAGGCTTATATATATAGACAATAATATCTGCAGTCCTGATGAAAACTATCAATTACAAGTTTTCATGTACTTCCAGTAACCAGCAATACATGGTTCATTTTTTGTTTTAAAGTCTGTGACTTCAGTCTTGAACCTATACAACTGCAACCGTTGCTATCGTTTTCTGAGGCTGCCCTAAGTTTCTTCTTTGAGACTGGCGCATGCAGTTCTTGATTTGCTTTAAACATGCTGCAAGATCTTTCAAAAGTGTCTCTTGTGATTCTCTGGTTGTGTTGCTATCACAGGTTAATAACTCTTTTATGACAAAACCTAACAGCCTAGAACCATCAGACCACACAGACACCAGTTTGCACCAAAACCTAACAGCCTAGAACCATCAGACCACACAGACACCAGTTTGCACCAAAACCTAACAGCCTAGAACCATCAGACCACACAGACACCAGTTTGCACCAAAACCTAACAGCCTAGAACCATCAGACCACACAGACACCAGTTTGCACCAAAACCTAACAGCCTAGAACCATCAGACCACACAGACACAAGTTTGCACCAAAGCCACTTAAACTGCTTTCAGTATTACACTGAGGTTTCGATCCCCCTGTGGCCTTTTTTATGTGACTGGCTGTCCTGTCTTATCTGATATCAAACAGAAAGGCCATCCTCTCTGGTGTACTGACCTTCTGCTGTTATAGACAGTTTGTGCTTGGACCAGAACAATTTCTCAGACAACTGTATGCTAATGAAATGTCCTTCTGCCTTTGGCCTGTGCTACACTGGTATATCTGGGGAGTCTATTCCACAGCTGGTGTTCAGTAAAATGATTGTCAGAAATCCAAAAGAAGTTAAACGAAACCATGCAGCCTCATGTTCACAAACTTTTAACAGAGAACACAGCACTCTGTCTGTCATTATTTTCCAGTGTTTATAATATATGACAAGCACAGCATTCTTATCTTGTCCAGTCTCAACACGAAGAGCACAACACTCTTTTTCCAGTGTTTGCACAAATTCGCACAGCTCTGTCTATTCCAGCGCACAGCAGCCTAGTAGTGTTTACGTCCTCTGAAGGAGTTCCTACAGGGATGTTCCCTGACGATGTCAGTGTTCAAAAGCCCTTTGCCACGAATCTTGCATTATAAATAAGTTGTGTCTGCTGCATGACTGTCAGCTCTGTCTTATTTTCTGTGACAATTTTTACACGCACAGCGGCGAATGACGGGCAAGTCGTATACATAACTGGGACCCTGTTCACAGAAGAGTCTGACTTTGCGAGTCTTGATGCGTTTCGGAACGCAGCAATCTTTCCCGCAGCTTCCCTCGCAGCGTCGGTACTTGATGCGGACCTTGGACTTGCACTTGGTTTTGGGGTCCTCGTAGATGTCGCGGAACACGATTTCCTTGCAGGTGGGGGCTGCAACACAACATGAAGCAGCAGCTTACAGTTGATGAAAGGTTACATGCCTTGTGATGAAGGCACAGTACACACTCACAGCTGATAAAGGTGATCAAAATCACACGATTCAGAGAGGGTGCGTGAAAACAGAATGCCAATATAAATCAAAGAATTTAGTTAGAAAATTAACCAACCAAATGTTGCTAACTTGTTCACACTACATACAACTGTTAAAAGTTGGCATGTAAGGCTTTCCAATGGACTTTAAGACTTAAAAAAAGTTAACTTGTGACATAATTTGAACAACATTTAAATAAGAGAGTTTGAACAAAAGAGTTTTTTCCAAACATTGTTTATTAACCTTTTTGCTGTCTGTAACTTGCCTCAATGGGCAACAAACCAATCAATAAACAACAAAGAAGAACTGTACAACAACAACAACCAAACAATGTGTGTGTGGGTGTGTGTGTAGCATTCATTTATACATCAAAGGCACACTGCAAGTTGTCCATTCAGAAAAATACAGGTAATGCTTTTTATACAAATATTTACTGGCAGCAGACAGGCTAAGCAACAAGGGGAAGAGTATAGCAGTCCAAGTAATAGTACAAATCAGCCACAAGTGCATTGAAGGATCTTGGTATACGGGGCCATTCAGGTTGAAACCTTATTTATAAAATGTTACAAGGTTAAGTCACTCTGATATAGTCTGTACACATCACACCAAATAGTTCCACAGGGTGTCAGAGTCAACAATAAGCAATCCCTTTATTGATGGGTGTCAGAGTCAACACTAAGCAATCCTTTTATTGACACACAGGGTGTCAGAGTCAACACTAAGCAATCCTTTTATTGACACACAAGGTGTCAGAGTCAACACTAAGCAATCCCTTTATTGATATACAGGGTGTCAGAGTCAACACTAAGCAATCTCTTTATTGACATACAGGGTGTCAGAGTCAACACTAAGCAATCCCATTATCGACACTGGGTGTCGGAGTCAACACTAAAAAATCCCTTTATTAATACACAGGGTGTCAGAGTCAACACTTAGCAATCCTTTTATTGACACACAAGGTGTCAGAGTCAATGCTAAGCAATCCCTTTATTAATACACAGGGTGTCAGAGTCAACACTAAGCAATCCCTTTATTGACATACAGGGTGTCAGAGTCAACACTAAGCAATCCCATTATCGACACTGGGTGTCGGAGTCAACACTAAAAAATCCCTTTATTGATACACAAGGTGTCAGAGTCAATGCTAAGCAATCCCTTTATTGATACACAGGGTGTCAGAGTCAACACTTAGCAATCCTTTTATTGACACACAGGGTGTCAGAGTCAACGCTAAGCAATCCCTTTATTGATACACAGGGTGTCAGAGTCAACGCTAAGCAATCCCTTTGATACACAGGGTGTCAGAGTCAACACTTAGCAATCCTTTTATTGACACACAAGGTGTCAGAGTCAACACTAAGCAATCCCTTTATTGATACACAGGGTGTCAGAGTCAACACTAAGCAATCCCTTTATTGACATACAGGGTGTCAGAGTCAACACTAAGCAATCCCTTTATTGACATACAGGGTGTCAGAGTCAACACTAAGCAATCCCATTATCGACACTGGGTGTCGGAGTCAACACTAAAAAATCCCTTTATTGATACACAAGGTATCAGAGTCAATGCTAAGCAATCCCTTTATTGATACACAGGGTGTCAGAGTCAACACTAAGCAATCCTTTTATTGACACACAGGGTGTCAGAGTCAACGCTAAGCAATCCCTTTATTGATACACAGGGTGTCAGAGTCAACACTAAGCAATCCTTTTATTGACACACAGGGTGTCAGAGTCAACACTAAGCAATCCCTTTATTGACATACAGGGTGTCAGAGTCAACACTAAGCAATCCCTTTATTGACATACAGGGTGTCAGAGTCAACACTTAGCAATCCTTTTATTGACACACAAGGTGTCAGAGTCAACACTAAGCAATCCCTTTATTGATACACAGGGTGTCAGAGTCAACACTTAGCAATCCTTTTATTGACACACAAGGTGTCAGAGTCAATGCTAAGCAATCCCTTTATTGATACACAGGGTGTCAGAGTCAACACTAAGCAATCCCTTTATTGACATACAGGGTGTCAGAGTCAACGCAAAGCAATCCCTTTATTGATACACAGGGTGTCAGAGTCAACACTTAGCAATCCCTTTATTGACACACAGGGTGTCAGAGTCAACACTAAGCAATCCCTTTATTGACACACAGGGTGTCAGAGTCAACACTAAGCAATCCCTTTATTGATATACAGGGTGTCAGAGTCACGCAAAGCAATCCCTTTATTGACACACAGGGTGTCAGAGTCAACGCAAAGCAATCCCTTTATTGACACACAGGGTGTCAGTCATTGACACACAGGGTGTCAGAGTCAACACTAAGCAATCCCTTTATTGACACACAGGGTGTCAGAGTCAACGCAAAGCAATCCCTTTATTGACACACAGGGTGTCAGAGTCAACGCAAAGCAATCCCTTTATTGACACACAGGGTGTCAGAGTCAACGCAAAGCAATCCCTTTATTGACACACAGGGTGTCAGAGTCAACACTAAGCAATCCCTTTATTGATACACAGGGTAAGTCGAGCTTGAAAAGGTCTGTGTCGATACAATATTATAAATGCTGTCTGTGTGAGATACGTCTGTGAATTTGACAAGTGCTGCGTGTTTGTGTGAGATAGTCAGTGAACTTGACAAGTGCAGGGAGCAACAAACAACAAAGGTTAACTCAGCCATGCAAGGTGCAGGGTCACAGGTCAGGTGTCATCCATTCATCACAGACACTGAACGATTCCCGTTGTCGTGGCAACGTCCAACTAACCTCTATCGCAATACTGTCCCGAATATCCTCGCTTGCATTTACACTTGTAGCCCGACTGTTTTCGGCGCGGCTTGCACCTACCGCGCTGACACAGGTGGTTATGGCAGGGGTCGTTGTTACAGCCAGGGGTCACCTTGTGCCGCGTGGTGGCCGACATCAGGTCCAGCTGCTTCTTGTTTAGGTACACCTTGCTGATGCAACCTGCAACAGGTATAACAACATATGTTGCAGTCTGTATAACAGGTACAACATAATGCAACCTGCAACAGGTATAACAACATATGTTGCAGTCTGTATAACAGGTACAACATAATGCAATCTGTAACAGGTACAAACTAGGTACAACATAATGCAGTCTCTAACAGGTAGAAACTTAACAAGTCCATGATAACAATATGATAACCTGTAACAGCTACGGGTCCCGCAGTGGGGCACTGCGGTTATGAAATTAAAAGCCCCTCCTGTTTTTGGAACCGCAGGAGCTTTCTAGTTTGCTGTTAGGTAGATTTTTGGTTCCTCTTTCCTGTCATGCTCTCTTTTTCTTAATGAATTCTTTTCTTTTTTCTGCCTTCTTGCTCATTCACCTGTATTTTTTCCAAAAATCTCTTCTCTTGCCGCTTGTCTCGCGATTCATGTATAGTTTAATCTGTTAGTGTTCTGATGTAAGTCCAGCAGTAGATAGGTTAAGCCTATTTTAACATACTGGAAACTGGTAATCTTCCAGTAGGTATTAATTTAGTTTTACTAAAGCCTGCTGGGACACAAGTAATGGGTTAGTGCATTTGTAAACAGGAATCGCTTGACAAGTGGCCCCCTTCATCCCCCCCTTCCTCGTCCTGATATGGCTCTGCGTAGTCGGCTGGACGTTAAGCAACAAATAAACAAACAAACAAACCAGCAGTAGATAGGTTAAGCCTATTTTAACATACTGGAAACTGGTAATCTTCCAGTAGGTATTAATTTAGTTTTACTAAAGCCTGCTGGGACACAAGTAATGGGTTAGTGCATTTGTAAACAGGAATCGCTTGACAAGTGGCCCCCTTCATCCCCCCCCTTCCTCGTCCTGATATGGCTCTGCGTAGTCGGCTGGACGTTAAGCAACAAATAAACAAACAAACAAACAAACAGCTACGGCATAATGCACACTGTAAAAGGTACAATATGCATCAGGTTCATGTACAACGTAACAATTAACCCACAATGGGAATAATTAATGCAACCTGCATGCATCAGCAACAACAACCCAACTGGGTGTTACACAGCCGCGGGATCAGATTGGTTGAAATCTAGATTTGTTATAATTTCATTCAATCAGACCCCAGGGCTACACGCAGGTTCCCACACAGCTCGGTTGGACCCAGGTTAAACTTCCTTAAGGTGCTGCCATTGTTTATTTTGAAAGTAATGTCCCCTGTGATATTGAACGACCACATTGTATGTGTGCCTGTACCGAGGCGTGCCAGCTAGGTTGGTGAGTTTTATACCTCTGAAGCTGGTGCCGTCCCTGATGTGCCATTTCTTAAAGGCGCGCGTGTTGACGGTGGAGGGGAGGCCACCCAGGAAGAAGTCATCCTGGACTCGCAGGTATGTGTTGGGGCCCTCGTTGACGATGGTCCTGGGCGGGCCGTTGTCGTCAATCGTCATGGTGTAGTTCTTCCCGTCAATCAGCATCTCCAGCGTGTGGGACTTGCCATCATCCACTCTCTCATAGCTGTGTTGAATGAAACAAAGTTGCAGACTCGATTTCTTTTCTTGTTGTCTTATTTCTACCTGACTGGATCCATCACCTTTATTTCACTTACCAAAAGTCTTCTTTTCCACATCCTTATTTCTCTGCACCCCGCATGTCGTATGAGGCAACTAACGGATTCTGTTTCTCCTTTTACCCTTGTTAAGTGGTTCTTGTATAGAATATAGTCAATTTTTGTAAAGATTTTAGTCAAGCAGTATGTAAGAAATGTTAAGTCCTTTGTACTGGAAACTTGCATTCTCCCAGTAAGGTCATATATTGTACTACGTTGCAAGCCCCTGGAGCAATTTTTTGATTAGTGCTTTTGTGAACAAGAAACACTTAACAAGTGGCTCTATCCCATCTCCCCCCCCCCTTTCCCCTATCCCATCTCCCCCCTTTCCCTCGTCGCGATATAACCTTCGTGGTTGAAAACGACGTTAAACACCAAATAAAGAAAGAAAGCAGACTCGATCATATGATAAAACAAAGTTGCAGACTCATATAATATGTCAGAAACATATTACCTGGCGGGGTAAAATTGAATTTTCGCAAAGAGTTTGCAAAGTCTTTTTTTTACAGAAAACTCAATGCCAAAGCTTTGTGTAGCAACCTTCATGATGTAGACTTCACGAAGTCGACTTTACCCAATTAATATCAGGATTTAAAATGATTTTGCATTTAAAATGCAGTTTGGTATATAAACGAAACAGCAGGGAAAGTTTAAATATAACTGTGAAATTCCCGATGCTCATTTATTGAACCAAGACAAATCTTGCAGACATGCATATAGCTGACTCATCTAAACATGGCAGAAACAGGATAGGTGCCTGAACATTGTAACTGACTCACCTAAACATGGTGGAAACAGGATAATTTCCGACATCGTAGCTGACTCTGATGCGACCCCTGAAGAGCTCCACCGCCATGTGCTGGTCCACGCCGGAGTACAGCAGCACACCATTGTCAGAGTCTGTGCTGAAGACCAGTGTGATGTTAAAGCCGTTGCGGAAATCCAGCCGTGGGAACTGCAGGTAGGAGTCCTCGTCCTTCAGGGACACGCTTGACAACCGCTCACACTTCTTGCCGTGGAAACCTGGACAGAAGATCTTAAGGTCAACCTCATGACATCATTTCATCAGTTTAATCTTCAGCTTTCTCCATTTGTAAAATGCGTGGTATGTAGCTGATGAAAACTAAAGCCAAACACCTACCCACCCAAAAGTTGGGCAGTTTTCTCCATGCTGACTGTCTGTTTGTATTTGTTTATTTATGTATATTTTTTTTTGTTATCGCATTTGTTCATAAACTTCTTTCTGTCCTCGATGCTCAGGTTTTGATTTCCCCCACAACACTGAAAACATTCCTGTTGTAGGCTAGCGGTGACCTTATAGGTACACACTGAGTTAATAACAGTAGAACAAGAACTCGAAACTACAAAAGTTTGAGCAAAATTAATGCAAACAGAAATTTTATGTGGACCGTCATTAAAAGCGATATACTATGCTCTGTGCAGTTCCCTGAAGGCAAAAATCCACATCACTCATTTTGGCATGTTGTGGGCAAATAATGTTGGAGCATAATTGAATTCTTCCTGTCACACTATAGTGACACCTAGCTATATCAGTCGATATGCTCGAGAGATGAAAACAAAAGGAACTTAGAAGACCATAATTATAACAGTAGATTAATCAGCTAGTTGACTGAGCCTGCATTCTGTTAAACTACCTGTTTCCATGCGCCACAACAAAAATCTAACTCACTTTTAGTACATTTTGATGATGTCTTAAACAGTGACAATAACAGTAACACTCTTCATTAACGGCTGGGATCTAATATGATGAAATAAGGAGTGCCCAGCATAAGGGAATTTAAAATGAGCCAAGAGGCAAACTCTTCAACATTATGTTGTCGGAAATCCTCAAACTTTTGGGAAATATCTGTGGTTCATAAACATCAATTGCTCGCTGCTTTCAGACTTCGAACAATTCTAAACTTGAATTACAACAGTTTTGTGAGTTCTATAAAAGTGATTTTTGCATGTGCTTTCTTGAAAAGCATCAATGTTGAATTCGTTAAAAAAAGCGGCAGTTTAATGCAAAGCTTGAAGCATGAAGCTAACCAAGAGAGAGTGTACATACTGAAACCCAGAGCTGCAAAGTTTCAACAGACAATTTTAATAACGCCCACTTTCTTCTTCTAAATAACACATGCTTCCAAATTATACTGGAAATTAATAACTCTAGTCAAATTGCACATTAAAAACGCTGAAGGCAGAAACTTCAAAATGAAGTTCAAAGGCTGAAAGCAACGAGAGAAACAAAGCTTGCATGCCAAGTTTTGGGGGAAAACAATTAATTGTCAAAAATAAACTGCACAGAGGGCAAAAACATTGTCAAAACAATAATATGGAACACATCTGCAGACTGACTGAAATTGTTAATAACTGATCTAATTATCATACTGTCAACTATCCACTTGAAAAAGTTATGTTAACTGTGGCAACACTGACTGCAAAAGCATCTGAAGCTGAAACAATTGAAAGTTAATTAAAGTGTCTAACATGCCTTAAAGCAACTAAAGAAAAAAAGCCTTCACCGCTATCACCGCAAACATTTGTCACCTTCGTGTACTTTTTTCCATGTTCTAAAAGTTTTTCCTGATAACAATTTTTGTTTTAAATCTTTCAAAAACTATACAAAACTGGGTCTCAATTGTTTTCAATATCCCCCCCCCCCCTGGAAATCGGTGGCAGAAGATGAACATAACATGTAGTGGTGATAAAACGGTGAAGCATACAACCACCCTCCACTGGCAAGGCACACTTGCACCCTAACATAAATCTGATATGGGAGGTGAAAAAGATTCGCCTTCCGAAGAAAGATCAGGTTCCATTTATGTCAAGGCCTGGGGCAGGATTAAAGTCACTGTGGATCTTGGGAAAAGGGAGAGTAATAGGTTGTGTGTGTGTGTGTGTGTGTGTCTGTGTGTGTGATGTGTGTGTGTGTGTGTGTGTAGTGTGTGTGTGTGTGGTGTGTGGTGTGTGTGTGTGTGTGTGTGTGTGTGTGTGGTGTGTGTGTGTGTGTGTGGTGTGTGTGTGTGGTGTGTGTGTGTGTGTGGTGTGTGTGTGTGGTGTGTGTGTGGTGTGTGTGTGTGTGGTGTGTGTGTGTGGTGTGTGTGTGTGTGTGTGGTGTGTGTGTGTGGTGTGTGTGTGTGTGTGTGTGTGTAGTGTGTGTGTGTGTGTGTGTGTGTGTAGTGTGTGTGTGTGTGGTGTGTGTGTGTGTGTGTGTGTGTGTAGTGTGTGTGTGTGTGTGTGTGGTGTGGTGTGTGTGTGTGTGTGTGTCTGAGAGGGGGGCGGAGGGAGGGGGTTGAATCTTTAAATCCAAAACGTGACAACAGAGATGAGTCAAGGAAACAGCCCAAGACGATTTCAAGAAGCCAAGGCTTGCTTTTTCTTTTCAATTCCTTGCCAGCAGGGGGAGGTTTAATGGTGTTAAGAGTTACCGCTAGCGAAGCTCCTACCTGGTGCACATCTACACATATAGTCTTGGGAGCCCTTGGGCTGGTGGCACACAGCGTTATTTTGACACTGGTGGTACTTGCAGGCCCCGCCCCCAGGGCCCCGGGCAGAGTCATAGTTAGGCAAGCCAAGGACAGGCGCAATCTCGCAGTGCTGGCCGGAGAAGCCTGTGGCGCACATGCAGGTATACGAGCCTACACCGTCCAGGCACGTGGCCCCGTTCTGGCATACGTGAGACTTACAGTCGTCCTCGTTCTCAGAGCAGTTCTTGCCCATGAACCCCGCTGCGCACTCACACCTGGAAACATTAACACCATATCAAATTACATATTTCAGGTTTTTTTAAACTGTAAGTAAATCAAAAAAAGAAAATGCTCATATGAATCACCTGCGTCTTATGCAATATGAATCTGAAATGATCTGCCTAGCTCTACCTCCATAAGTGTTCAAGAAATGATAATTTCCTACTTTTTCACCTGAACTGAAATAGACCCTTTTGTGACTTCGAACAGAATGAAGCAGACTTGGGTCATGATTAAAGAGGTTTTCCAACCCTGTAAGTGTATGAATTAAGTTTTAAAGCTGTAGCTTCAAAAACTTGAAAAAAAACAAAAAAAGTTCTTTTCACTAGAACGCACACACGTGCTAGCACACACACACACACACACACATACTGGTGTGAGCCACGTTATCCGGTCAGTGACTTTGCACAATCATTAAGATGCCGGGAAAAATGAGCAGAGTTTACAGGCCGATTCTGTCCAGATTTGAGATGAAACTTTATTTTGTAATTCTAAATGAAGTTGGAAAGAAATCATTCGCCTATTTTGAAACTTTAGCTAAGCTGACATTTTACATGAATAGAGATGCCATGTAGTGTATGTTGACATTTACTATCATAAAGTGGTCAAAAGGCAGCTTAACGGTGCTCTTACTAACACACACACACACACACACACACACACACACTTTCGTATATTATAAACATAAATCATCCAAATTAAATATACCGGCCTCTTTCGGTCACATCGCTGCTCTTGCCGCTGCTCTCTCCAAACTACGGCGTCCATTTTCAGTGTCAACTGAATTTGTGGCGCGCCGAACTTGTGTGACCTTGTGTGAGGAATTTTACAGCGTATGCGCGGTCACGTGTTACGCAAGAGGTGTGTAAAAAACATGCATCCGTGACATTTTACCTCCATTTTCCTGCCTGACGTAAAACGAAACGAAACTTAATTTAGGGGTATTTATTGACCGTTTTATACGGCTTTTGACAATATTTTCCTATGCTGCCGGCAGGATATACCGACCCGGCATCCTTATGAGGGTGTGTAAACTTGCAAAAGGCAGCTTAACGGGGCTCACACAAACACACACACACACACACACACACACACACACATGATCCACCAGCTGTCCCTTCTTTCAATATTACACTACCACCAGCCTCAAGAAGAGGGATCAGCAATGAACTGGACCATAGCGGCGTGCCCACCCACCTGTAGTCGGCCTCCATGGCAACGCAGGTGGCGCCATTGAGACAGAAGTTGTAGTTAGCCTTGCAGTAGGGGATGCGGTTCTCGCAGAACTTGCCAGTGAAGCCCGTGGCGCAGCGACAAGAGTAGGACTGGATCTCGTCCACGCACGTCGCATTGTTCTGGCAAACGTTGTCCTCACAGTCATCCATGTTGGTTTCGCAACGGTCACCCTCAAACCCGTCTAGGCAGTGACACCTGTTGTGCGAAACAGTCACGGTCAGTGCTTTGCTCTACGCAACTACCTGCAACCCTAACTTACCCCTACCCTACCATCCATGTCTGTCTTACAACGATCATGCACCCTCAAACCCATCCAGGCATTAAAACCTGATGCCAGAAACGGTCACTGCTTTGTTCTACACTGCATGCATGTACTACCCACAAGCCATAACCCCAACCCTACCATCCATGTTCGTTTTACAGCACCCTCAAACCCGATTCAGGCAGTGAAACCTGATGCCAGAAATGGTCACTGCTTTGCTCAACACTGCATGCATGAACGATTCCGTTGTGATAAGTGTACAGTTCCGTTGTGTTTAGTGTACGATTCTGTTGTGTTTAGTGTACGATTCTGTTGTGTTTAGTGTACGATTCTGTTGTGTTTAGTGTACGATTCTGTTGTGTTTAGTGTACAATTCTGTTGTGTTTGGTGTACGATTCTGTTGTGTTTAGTGTACGATATTGTTGTGTTTAGTGTACGATATTGTTGTGTTTATGTACGATTCTGTTACGATTCTGTTGAGTTTAGTGTACGGTTCTGTTGTGCTTAGTGTACGATTCTGTTGTGTTTAGTGTACGGTTCCGTAGTGTGTAGTGTACGATTCTGTTGTGTTGTATTGTGTTGTACTGATACCGTCTGCCAAACTCCATAAAACTTGGCCCCCACTGTCAGCCTTTGAAACATGCAAGACACACTAACACATTGACTACGAGAGCTAGCAGAGTGTCTCACCTGAACCTGCCAAACTCCAGCACCTCACACTTGCCGCCATTGTTACACGGGTTACCAAAACAGGCATCGATCTGTTGCTCACATCGGTCACCATGGAAACCAGGGGTACACCCGCAGGTGAAATTCTTGAACTCAACCAGCTTACAGACTCCGTCGTTCTTACAGGGCTTGCTCAGACACACGTTGCACTTCTCCGCTATCTGCGGGTCAGGGTCCGCTGAAACAAAAAGTCTAGTGGTGTACGTGTCTTGACTTGAGGTATAAGAGCTAGGGTGAGAGGAACTGAGCCTGGCATTCAATACATGGAAAGAGACAGAGTGTGCGAGTGTGTGTGCACACATACGGGTGTGCCTGCATATTGGTTAATTCACATTTTTCTAGAATATAATATGAAACAGAGGCAACATTTGTATCCTTACTGAGGCACTCGAAGTAGCTTGAGTCTGTGAAGAGGATGAGCTTGGACTTCATCTGCCTGGGACTGGCACACATGGCGATGCCCGGTTCCACCCAGTCACGCTTGATCCAGTCCGACAACCACTTCAAGTTACAGTCGCACACAAGGGGGTTACCGCCCAGTGCTCTGTCATCATCAGAATCAGAATCAGAATCAGAATTATTCTCAAAGGCCTCCTCCTCATCATCATCATCGTCATTATCATCGTCACCATCAGCATCGATCATTATCATCGTTGTCATCATCATTATCATCATCATCATCACAATTAACATTCAGTCAGGACAACCTCTTCATTGTTATAATTATCATCATGAACACACTCATAGTAGGCTAAAAAATAAGTCGCCCCAACAATAAAGTGAACGTTTTCTACAAAGACTTCATAATATTCTTAGAAGCTAATTTAAGGTGACAATTCTCTCCACCCTAGCTCTCCGCTTTCACAAGAACAGACAGGAAGACAGGAAGGCAGGACACACAGTGTGCTCACATGTGGGACATGAGCTTTAGGTCTGCAAAACTTCCAAACGGGATGGTCGAGAGATTGTTTCCATGCAGAGACCTGCAACATCACACAGCACGTGTCACATAGTAGCTGACCTGGTTTGCAATGTACCATTTTGACCTGACCAAAAGTATTTAATTAAAACAACACATTACTACATAATAAATAACAACAGTCATAATAGAACATGTGTTTAGGGCTTACCTAAAGCACTTTACAATGCGGGAAAAAAGTTGGATCATAACTGACCTAGCTATTGGGAGTTTCACGACAATAAATGTAGGATTAATAACACAATGCTGCTACAATTACACTTACATTTCGCTGATATTTTTTAGCAGCATTTCTAAGGTAAGACTCTTAGCATCAAAAAAGGAAGAAAAAAAAGTAGGTTAAAAAAAAAAGGTAGCAGACAGCTTGGGTGGAGATAGTAGAGAAATAGTAATATAGTCGATCCAGCCCTGGGCACCACCTCTCAAGGATCCCCTTAGACTTTTTTCTTTAGACCCAAAACAATAAATAATAGTCTGTTTACGGTAACATAGGCAAAAAAAATAGGGTCGGTAGGTTGGGATTTGTTTTTTTAATTTTTTTTTTTCCCCAAAACCATATTTTTAAGTTATTTTGCCAAAAAACAAGGACTTTTTTTCTCCCCCAAATGCCAAAAAAAAGTCTAGGCGGGTCGCGCGAAAAAATAGGGTCGGTCGGGATACCGTAAACAGACTATTTTTTGTGTGTGGCCTTATTGGTCACCTTTCCATAGAAAGCACCAGTCTATAACCACCACTTTTAGTCGGTCCCTTGAGAGGAAGAAGCAGAAGAAGAAGAAGAAGAACGCAAGACAGTACAGAGGCAGTAAATAGTTCAGTTGTCATAGAAACAAAGAGTGAATGCCACTCACAAGATGCGGAGCTCCTTCAGACCAAAGAAGCTGGTGGCGGCTGTACACTGCAGGTTGTTGTAGCTCAAAATCCTGACACAGAAATTAAAGGCAGTCAGCAAGCAGTAATAAGCTTTGTCTCAAAAACAACTGCTTAAGACTACGGAGATTTTATACTTTTTGTATTCTCGTTTTGAAGATTTAAATCGAAGAAAAATGTAATCATTTAAATAATAAAATCTTAAATTCTTTAAATTCATTTGAATTTACAAATATGTATTGTTATCTACAGAGGTCTATCAAACACTTGCACCATCCACATTAATAAAATTTTTAAAAAATGAGAGAGAGGGGGGGAGGAGGAGGTATCTGTTATGTGTACTTACAGTGTGTTGAGCTGTGTCAAGTTGGCAAAGATCTTCTCAGGCAAGGTCACCAGTTTGTTGTGGCTCAAATCCCTGCACATAATTCAATTAACATTATAAGTTACCATGACTAAATACAGACTGCAAACTAGCCAATCATGGTGGATGGGTAGCTATACAATGTAGTATAGTACAGCTTTTTGCACTCATTACAAAATGAAAATAGGAAAAGCCTGGCTAATTTGTCATTAGCAATAAATATACAGGTGCTAAGTTAACACAACGGGTCAGACTTAATTACAAACACCTCTCTAAAACCAACAGGTGTCTCACTGGCAGCCAATGAATATTTCAGCTATAAATAGCTCATTGCTAAAAGCTGGCAGACAAGTCTGCAGAGTAGCGGCTGTGACAAGGAGGGAGGGCTATTGCGTCCCACTATAGGTGTCACACATGTATCAACACTATAGAAATAAAAATACAAAAGTAAAACTCACAATCGTTTTAAATTTGTTAAAACACCAATGGTTTCCTCTGGGATTCTGGAAATCTTATTGTCGTCCAGGTATCTGAAACATAAAAAATGGAGGAGTCTGAAATGTTATTGTCATCTTAAAAATATTGCAACACCAGTCTGAAATCTGATTATCATCCAAGTGCCTGAAACGTGTCAACACAAGGCTGATAATACTTGTTTAAATGTTGCAAAATGTAGTTAAAACTGACCTATCTAGTCAAACACCTTTTGTACTCTAAAGATTATGAAATGTTGTAATCACGTTGTTTAATGAAACAATAATTTTTGTGTCCAAATTTAAATTCATGATCTTTTTGCGAAACAATAGTGTCTGTGTCCAAAAGTTCAATTATGATCTTTCAATTAAACAATAATTCATGTGTCAAAAAATTAATTTACGATCTTTCAATAATACAATAATTTTTGTGTCCAAAAGTTTAAAAAATATCTTTTAACTCATTGTCTCCCAGGTATATCCGTACCCACTCATATGACCAGGTACGGATATATCCGCTCAGACTGTTAGCTTCAGTCGCTTCCTGTTACGTCCATCTAACGCCTGCATTCTGGCATGTTGATACACAGTTACTACACACAGCTGGTCTCGGCTAAAATAAAATTGGTCAACATAGGTGGGGTAGAAAGTGTTAAGCATTAATCTCAAAATAGTGTTACTGACAGCTCTGTGGTGTCCAGAGGGATGTACTTGGGGATGTCGGTCATCTCCTGGGAGCGACACCTGACGATGGTGCCCTTGCAGGTACACTTGGGGGGACAGTACGCCCGCGGGTCACAGCTCTTTTCAATGGTCACTGCACACAAACACCCAAAGCAAGAGTGAAAAACAGGAGTGACGAAAAAAATAAAACACAACAAAATCCCTCTTAACAGCATGTGCCTTGTGTGTGTGTGTGTGTGTGTGTGTGTGTGTGTGTGGAATATTTATAGAAAGAGAATTGCTCAGCTTGTGTGTGTGTACTCTTAATTTAAATCTCCATATAAAAACTTACTTGTATGGGTGTATTAATGTGAACTACAACTGAAACAACATAATTGCTACATGACATAAGTGATCATGTGGTACCATTGTACCACTCTCTCTCTCTCTCTCTCTCTCTCTCTCTCTCTCTCTCTCTCTCTCTCTCTCACACACACACGCACAGGCGCACACACGCACACATACACACACACACACACACACACACACACACACACACACAGTGACACACTGGTATTAATGCTGCAGTTTACCCATGTTGCTGTGCGGGCAGCAATGCGGTGTTCCCAGATGACACCCAAGCTCATTGTTTTCTGCAAAAAATAAAACAATTCATTTGAAACATCATCGAAGCAGAGAGAAATTACTAGGTACATGTAACAGCTTACCAATAATGGAAGCGGTGTAACATTTTTTTAGGGGAGGCAAACGCTAATCTGAGCTCGAGGTCAGAACCTGCACAACAGTTACTTCCCTTCACTAATAAGTCTTGGCGTAGCTTTCCTGGCGTAAACGAAAATCCACCAATCAGGCCGTTTACGAACGTGAATTTATAAAATTGTGAGGGCTCACGAGGGCTCTATGCAGATTTCTTATTTCTCCGGATGTTTCTAGATAATATTCAGTCAGCCTACAGCATTCAAGCAGACAAGCTTCATGACTGAAACTGATGACCCAACTCATTCCTTCATCTGGCATGCTTGACCCCCGGTGATGATTCGCTACGTTGATCTTGACCCACCGAGATAGGCCGGGTTGTAAATAAGCACCAGAACCTGCTTCATGCTTTCTCAAATCTTAACTTGAAGGGTGCGTGCGTGTGTGTGTGCGGGGGTTACTGTATCCAAATGCTGACCTTCACAGACGAAGTCTTTAGGCTTGAGGTCCTGGATGGGCGTGTTCTTCAGGCTGTGGGGGGCGGTGCAGGTGGGGGTGCCCGTGATGACGTTGCGACGTTTCAGCCAGTCCGCCAGCCAGCCCAGGTGGCAGTTACAGTGGAACGGGTTCGCCATCAGGTTCCTAAACACACAATGATACGTGAGTTACAGTGGAATTTGACGGGTTCGCCATCACGATGATACCTGAGTGACCGCTGTGCTACGATCATTTCATTCGACTGTCTGTCTGTTCATCTCTGAAAAGCTCTCTCTCTCTCACCCTTAGTGAATCTTATACAGATTTGTAATCCTCTCTCTCTCTCTCTTGGTCTCTCTCCCCCCTGTCTCTCTCTCTGTCAGCCTCTTTCTCTCTCTCTGTCAGTCTCTCTCTCCGAGGCTCTCTCTCTCTCTCTCTCTCTCTCTCTGTCTCAGTCTCTCTGTCTTCGTCTCTCTCTCTCTGTCTCTCTCTCTCTTGGTCAATCTCTTTCTCTCTCAGTCTCTCAGTCTCTCTCTCTCTCTCTCTCTCTCTCTCTCTCTCTCTCTCTCTCCGCTCTCGGCCAGTCTCTTTCTCTCTCTCATTCAAGTTGAAAGAGTAACAGTCTCCCTTTTCTACTGATCCTCAAAAGTGTGTTCATGATAAAATAGTATAAGGATGTACCTCATCAGTTTTTGATTTTACCACGTGCAATAACAAACAAGATGAGCATGCATGACCCAAAGGGTTACTCACAGCGTGGACAGGTAATGCAGCCGGTCAAAGGAACCCTTCATGATGCAGCGGATCTGGTTGTCGTACAGTGATCTGCAACAGCCACACCATAACATACACAATCACAACAGTGTGTCCACATTTCATAATGGTTCGATCAACTTGCAAAGTCCGCAAATGCTCCAGGTGGAAAAAATAAACAAGTCAATCAATCAATATCAATATGAGGCTTATATCGCGCGTATTCCGTGGGTACAGTTCTAAGCGCAGGGATTTTTTTATTTTTTAAAATTTTTTTTATGCAATTTATATCGCGCACATATTCAAGGCGCAGGGATTTATTTATGCCGTGTGAGATGGAATTTTTTTTTACACAATACATCACGCATTCACATCGGCCAGCAGATCGCAGCCATTTCGGCGCATATCCTACTTTTCACGGCCTATTATTCCAAGTCACACGGGTATTTTGGTGGACATTTTTATCTATGCCTATACAATTTTGCCAGGAAAGACCCTTTTGTCAATCGTGGGATCTTTAACGTGCACACCCCAATGTAGTGTACATGAAGGGACCTCGGTTTTTCGTCTCATCCGAAAGACTAGCACTTGAACCCACCACCTAGGTTAGGAAAGGGGGGAGAAAATTGCTAACGCCCTGACCCAGGGTCGAACTCGCAACCTCTCGTTTCCGAGCGCAAGTGCGTTACCACTCGACCACCCAATCCACAAGTCGCGTAAGGTGAAAATACAACATTTAGTCAAGCTCAGTCGAACTCACAGAATGAAACTGAACGCAAAGCATTTTTTCCGCAAGACCGCACACCCGTAGCATCGTCTGTCCACCGCTCGTGGCAAAGGCAGTGAAATTAACAATACAGAAAAGCGCGGTAGCGGTTGCGCTGAGTAGGATAGCCCGCTTTTCTATATCTCTATTCTTTTTAACTCTCTGAACGTGTTTTTAATCCAAACATATCATATCTATATGTTTTTGGAATCAGGAACCCACAAGGAATAAGAGGAAATTGTTTTTAAATCGATTTCGGTACTTTAATTTTAATCATAATTTTTATATTCTTAATTTTTAGAGCTTGTTTTTAATCCGAATATAACATAATTATATATTTTTTTAATCAGAAAATGATGAAGAATAAGATGAACGTAAATTTGGATCGTTTTATAAAAATAATATTTTTTTTACATTTTTCAGATTTTTAATGACCAAAGTCATTAATCAAATTTTAAGCCACCAAGCTGAAATGCAATACCGAAGTCCGGCCTTCGTCGAAGATTGCTTGGCCAAAATTTCAATCAATTTGATTGAAAAATGAGGGTGTGACAGTGCCGCCTCAACTTTTACAAAAAGCCGGATATGACGTCATCAAAAGAATGTACGGGGATATCATTCCCAGGAACTCTCATGTAAAATTTCATAAAGATCGGTCCAGTAGTTTGGTCTGAATCGCTCTACACACACACACGCACAGACAGACAGACACACACACACACACACATACACCACGACCCTCGTCTCGATTCCCCCTCTATGTTAAAACATTTAGTCAAAACTTGACTAAATGTAAAAAATAAATCTTATATGGAATATGTGTATATCTTTTTCATTGCATTTGATTCATCACTAAACACATTCACACACCCACACACACCCACACACACACATGCACTGGCATGCACGCACGCACGCACGCACGCTTGCACGCATGCACACACACACACACACACACACACACACACACACACACACACACACACACACACACACACACACACACAAACAACTACACACAAAACAACAATCATGGCAAAGCTAAAATAATTGCTACTGGAAACCTCTCACTTAAAGAGCTATGACACCAATTAAAGCAATCAAGATGGTTGACTGACTCCAAATTCTAAAGTGAAATGTCTGTTAAATATGTATGTCAATATAACACTTACCTCGACAGTACTATTCTTGCACATTATCTATTATAGGCCGAAAAAATTGGACAAAACGCTGAGTGGGTACAATTATCTCCCATAACCATGCGCCACCGTGGATCCCAAGCACTGTCCGAGTGCTTCCCCCTTACAGGATGTAGGTGGCGCGTCCTCTTTCTTTTTTCGCGCGTGTCAGACCGGCTGTGTTTCTGCTACGCTCCCGGATTATTTTGGACTAAGAGGCTCCTTTTCTGTGTGGACTATCACCTGTTGGATTATTGTGTGTTATTCCACTTCTGGCTTGAGGCTACGTTGTGTTTCCTTCAACTTGTGCCTCCGTTTTTGTGTGGCGGACTCGGCGTGCCTCCCGTCCTACTTCGTGGTGACCGGTCGTCTGCTTCTCGTTTCGCCGCATTCACTTGAGTATTGACCTAAATTTTCTTTGAATTTTGTTAATTCTCGGTCTTTAAGGGTACGTACAGGGCGAGGTAGGATGTCTCGTCCTGTTTTGGGCTCTGGTTCTACGGAACCAGAGTCTGCCGGGGGCAACCCTTCTCCGGGCGCCCAGCGTCATGTTTTACGCACGGAGAAGGGGATCTTTCGGCGCTCCGACTCTCCCTCCCCAAACGCTTTGCGTTTGCGGCGAGGGAGGGCGGAGAAAGCCTGTTTGAGCAAGCTCAATGCGAGCTTGCTCAAACAGGCTGGGCTTGAGCCTGAGACTTCGGGCGGGGCTGCGCCGTCGAAGGTTCGGGGAAGGTCGAGGGGAAAGAAAAAGCTTCTTTCTCCTTCTCCTTCAGTGGAACAGGCTTCCCCCCCTTCGACGCCGTTGTCCGGCCCTCAGTCTCAGGCTTCAGCTCCTCCCGGTTTCAAGCCTGGGGGGAAGGTTTCCTTCTCCCCCCTGGCTCGAATCCGGGGGCAGGTCGATTTCCAACCCTCTTTGGGGGTTGGTGAATCCGATCTAGGGGCTACTGGAGAGACTCAGGTTTTGACAGCCAACGGCCATACCACGTTGAAAACACCGGTTCTCGTCCGACCACCGAAGTTAAGCAACGTCGGGCCCGGTTAGTACTTGGATGGGTGACCGCCTGGGAACACCGGGTGCAGTTGGCATTAAAATCTTCCTTTTCCGGTGCCTCTCCTGTGCCCTCCTCGGTTTCCACCGCTGTGGAAGCCAGGAGGGACACGGGTCCTCCTCTGAACTCCCTCGCTGGGTCGTCTGCTGCTGTTTTGACAGTAGTTTCGGCCTCCTGGGGGGGGAGATCGGAGGAGATGACGGGGTCTCTGAATTCCCTCCCCGCTGGGGTTGGGATGCGAATTGACCCCGTTCAGGGCGGTCCTGTGGGGGCAGGGGTTTCAGGCTTCGTGCCTACGACCACTGCTACTACGGTTCCCTCTGACGTCCGTGTGACTGGTGGCTGTCCCTCTTGAAACGCTCCGGCCGACTAGTTACTGGACGTGGAGGTGTTCGACAGAACGTGGTACTTCTGTCGAATGGTCAGGGCGACGGGAACATTGTTTCTGTTGCTCAGACCGACACCTCCGACCGGACCGTCTTGACCCCACGCCATTCCTTAGCGTCTGGTGTTCGGGTGACGGATGGTCCGGACCAAGGGTCCGGAACGTTCCAGGCTTACGGGTCGGGATCGAACCGGACCCACGGGTCCCGACTGGACTTGACCTCCGGGTTTGGTCCGGACGGGACCCATGGTACGGGACCGTACCGGACCTTAGGGTCCGGTGCGGGACAGTACCTCTGGCCCTTGCCGGACCCCCCGGACCTACGGGTCCGGATGGTACGGTACGGGACCAGTGGTTCGGTCGGGACCGGACCACCCGACCACCTCTGTTGGTCTGGGTGGTCTGGCACCGAACCGGAACACACCGGACCTACGGGTCCGGAGGGTACGGTACCGGACCAGTGGTCCGGTCGGGACCGGACCACTCGACCACCTCTGTTGGTCCGGGTGGTCTGGCACCGAACCGGACCATGCCGGACCTACGGGTCCGGATGGTACGGTATGTCCACGTCCGGACCGAGCCACCCGAACACTTCTGTGGGTACGGATGGTTCGGTACCGAACGGGACCTCCGGATGGTACGGGACCGGACCGAATCTACGGGTTCGGATGGTCCGGTACCGGACCACCCGACCACCTCTGTTGGTCCGGATGGTCTGTCACCGAACCGGACCATACCGGGCCACCGGACCTACGGGTCCGGATGGTACGGTAGGTCCACGTCCGGACCGAACACTTCAGTGGGTACGGATGGTTCGGTGCCGTACGGGACCTCCGGATGGTATGGGACCGGACCACAGGACCGGAACACCGGACCACCCTACCGGATCGGTCCGGACCACCCGACCACCTCTGTTGGTCCGGATGGTCTGGCACCGAACCGGACCTACGGGTCCGGATGGTACGGTATGTCCACGTCCGGACCGAGCCACCCGAACACTTCTGTGGGTACGGGTGGTTCGGTGCCGAACGGGACCTCCGGATGGTGCGGGACCGGACCGGACCTACGGGTCCGGATGGTCCGGTGCTGGACCGGTGGTCCGGTCCGGACCGGACCACCCGACCACCTCTGTTGGTCCGGATGGTCTGGCACCGAACCGGACCATACCGGACTTACGGGTCCGGATGGTACGGTGTGTCCACGTCCGGACCGAGCCACCCGAACACTTCTGTGGGTACGGATGGTTCGGTACCGAACGGGACCTCCGGATGGTACGGGACCGGACCGGAACACCGGACCGGACCACCCTACCGGACCGGTCCGGACCACCCGACCACCTCTGTTGGTCCGTATGGTCTGGCACCGAACCGGACCTACGGGTCCGGATGGTACGGTACGTCCACGCCCGGACCGAACCACCCGAACACTTCTGTGCGTACGGATGGTTCGGTGCCGAACAGGACCTCCGGATGGTACCGGACCTACGGGTCCGGACCTACGGGTCCGGATGGTCCGGTGCGGGACCACCCGACCACCTCTGTTGGTCTGGATGGTCTGGCACCGAACCGGACCATACCGGACCACCGGACCTACGGGTCCGGATGGTACGGTATGTCCACGTCCGGACCTAACCACCCGAACACTTCTGTGGGTACGATGGTTCGGTGCTGAACGGGACCTCCGGATGGTACGGCACCGGACCGGACCACCCTACCGGACCGGATCGGCACCCCCGACCGGACCGGACCATTTCTTTTCTGATCAGACCCGATGGGTTCCTGTTCAGTCTATAAATGGCGGGGGTTCGTTGGCTGGGCTGACCCAACAGTCGCAGGGTTGTTGTTTTTCTCCCCCTTCGGCTGCTGGAGACGTTTCGTCTTTGGGGCAGGGGTCTTCGCGGCCTCTTGCTTCTGTGGGCGTTTCTTCACAGCCTGCTTCATCGCTTTCGGCTCTTCCCCCTCAAGCTCCCTACACTCCTGCTTTTGAGGAGTTGTCGGGAAGTGAAGAGGAGAGTGAGTCGGAGGACGATAGGGAGGAGGATCAGGGTCGCCCTGAGGTTAACACTGAACCTCTACCCTTGCCGGTTTCTGATGGAACTTCCGAAGCTATGCTTCGTACTTTCCAACAGTACATGACAGACATCACGCGGCGTCTTGACGTCACGGATGCCTCTCTTAAGCGTCTGTCGTCTAGTGTTGACACACAGGACGTGGACCCGGGGTCTGAGGACGAGAGGCAGGAGGCTCGTCCTCGCACAGCTAGAAGGACGTTTGAACAGTTTCAGGACGTCCTTCCCTGAGACGCCCTCTCGTCCTTTGAGTCCGCTTCGGCCCGGGCGCGGGAGGCTCACGCCGCGTCTGCCGGCGGCTCGTTTTATGAACGATCCGGCCGCCGGCAATTCGCGTTCCACCCTAGTCTAAGTGCCACGGTGGAAGCGGCAGCACATCGCCTGAGGAGTACAGATTCACGTGCAAACGCGACCTATGTTCCTCGGGAGGACGCGGGTTCAGTGCCATGCTTTCCTTCGGGAGGCGCACCTCCACTGTTTCCTCGTGTCCAATCTGTTTCGTCCCTCCCTTTTCCCTTTGACTCTCGAACTCTCCCTTTCCAGACTTCGAGTGTTTAGGGTGGGGCTGACGGTGATGTGTTCGTTGGGGAGGTGCCTTCGGTCAAGAAGGTGGAACTGAGCTCTGCTTCGTTCCACAATCTTGAGGCCACCGTTTCTTCCACAGTCGAGGCCCAATCACAGGCCTTGACATGGATGAGCACGCTGTCCACACTGTTGGACCCTCCCGATCGGGCAGAGTCCGATTCCACTCGGGTCCTTGACACGGTTCGAGTGGATCGGGCTTTGCATGCCGTGCGATCGTGCGTGACGTCTGCGGCAGAATTGGCCATTGGAACACGGGTCCACTTTATTGGCCCTGTTCCGTGATCATTTTCTGCCTACTTCTATAGTGCCTCCGGATATGAGGAAGAGTCTGAGGAACACGTTTCCTCAGCCTTCTTCCCTCTTTCATCCGGACACTGTTCGTTCTGTGGTGGAGTCCACACGCCAGAGGAACACTGATTCTCTGATGGTTGGCCTCGCTGCTTCGGCGACGGCGGCGGGGAGTAAGAGAAGTGCTACAGTCACCTCCAGCTCCCAGCCTCAGAAGAAGAAGAAGAAGCCAGTTTCACTGCCTCCTTCTTCCTCCTCTTAGGCGCCTGTTGCGTTCCCAAGCAAGACGAAGGGTGCTCAGACAGGTAAGGGGAAGCAGCACCACCAGGGGGGGTGGTCGCAAGCCTGCGCCTGCCCGCCAGCAGAATTTTCAGTGAGTCCCGGCCCTACGTTGACGCCCCCTCAAGTTGCCCCTCTTTCGTCCGTCGGTTCCCTTTTTTCGGGCCCGCGGCATGTGGGGCAGACTGGTCTCCAACCAGTTTTTCTTGAGGGTGGTGTGGTCGGGGTTTTCTCTACCGCTGTCGTCACAACCTCCATTGTCCGCTCTACCTTGGACGTTCCCCCCTCCTCGAGAGCCTGCCAGATGGCAGGCTCTTCAGGACGAGGTGAACTCGTTGGTCGAGAAGAAGGCGGTCTACCCCCTTTCTCAGCCTTCTCTGGGGTTCTGCTCCCGCCTGTTCACCGTCCCCAAAAAGGACGGCCGGTTCAGGCCGGTGTTGGACCTCTCCACCTTGAACTTGTACCTTCACAGGTGCAAGTTCAAGATGGAAACCCCTTCGTCGGTCCGGTTGGCCATCCGGCCAAACGATTGGGCCATGTCTGGGACCTCCAGGATGCTTACTTCCACATCCTGGTGGCCCCGGGGTACCGACATCTGCTCTGGTTCGTTTGGGAGGGCACGGTGTTCGAGTTTCGGGCCCTCCCATTCGGCCTGTCCTTGGCCCCTCTGATTTTCAACGGGGACAACAACACCACATGCTTAGCTTACCTTCGCCACCAGGGGGGCACCAATTCTCGGTCCCTCTCCCTGTTGGCGGAGGAGATTCTGCTCTGGTGCCAGACCAATCAGGTCCGGATGTCAGTCCAGTTCGTTCCGGGGAAACTGAACGCCCTGGCCGACATTCTCAGTCGGGGCGATCAGGTTCTCTCCACAGAATGGACCATCGCTCACAACGTTCTACAGCGTCTGTGGGCAAGGTGGGACCGTCCTCTGATCGATCTGTTCGTAACTCGATTCAGCGCTCGGCTTCCCAGGTACGTCAGCCCCTTTCGAGACATGAATGCGTTCCACTTGGACGCATTCACTCTCTTGTGGAGGCTCCTCGATGCTTACGCCTATCCCCCGACATCTCTGATTCCGAGGGTGCTGGCAAAATATCTGCAGGAACGACCAAGACTGATTTTGGTCGCGCCTTACTGGCCAACAGCTCCGTGGTTTCCAGATCTTCGCGGTCTCACCCACGTAGACCCTCTACCTCTGGATCTGGACGGGGGAGGTCTGCTCCAGCCTCGATCATGCCTCCCTCATCCACGTCCAGAGAGTCTGTGCTTGACCGCATGGCTCTTGTGCGCTCCAAACTGCTTGCACTAGGATTGCACAAGAGTTCAGTAGAGTTTTCCTTGAACGCTAAGAGGCGATCAACTAATCAGCTCTACGACTTACGCTGGAGAGCTTGGGCCACCTTCGCCTTGTCCAAGGGGATAAAGCCGCTTTATCCCTCAACACAGGACTTGGCCAACTTCCTGGTGGAAGTGTATCAAAAGAAGAGTCTTTCTTCTAAGACTCTTCTTGGATACAGATCTGCCATCGCTTCCACGATTGCGGCCGCTACTGGTCGCAGAACTGAACACTTGATCAGGTCCTCCCTCATCGCTAATGTCCTTTCGGGTATTAGCAATGCAGCGGTGTCTAAACCTCGGGTTTCATTTCCCAAGGGGGATGTCTTTCTGGTCCTCAAACTCCTGCGTAGCAATGAGTTTGAACCCCTGGCAGGCATCAGTATCAAGTTGCTGATTTTTAAGACTAATTGTTCCTCATCGCTTTAGCCACTTGCCGTAGACTCAGTGGTATTCAAGCTTTGAGTGGCCTGGACTTTGACATTGAGTTCACCACACAGCAGTGGTTGCTAGCATGGTCACGTCAGTCTAAGGTATGTTTCTTGGGTATATTTTCTTTTACGGTAGTACTGTTCGAAAATTGCCTGGGTATCTTAATCCTTGGATTTAAGTGATTTTGATTAAGGAGTTTAATACTCTACATATCACCCTCACACCACTCTGGTATTCTGTGCAAGAATAGTACTGTCGAGGTAAGTGTTATATTGACTGTAAGGCTTCTTTTTAAGCCTACTGTCTATATGATACTTACCGAGACAGTACTATTAGAGTTTCCCTCCCGCCTCCCCTCTTGATATGTTATGGGCTTTTTGAGGGTCTGCAGCTCATAAAGAAAGAGGACGCGCCACCTACATCCTGTAAGGGGGAAGCACTCGGACAGTGCTTGGGATCCACGGTGGCGCATGGTTATGGGAGATAATTGTACCCACTCAGCGTTTTGTCCAATTTTTTCGGCCTATAATAGATAATGTGCAAGAATAGTACTGTCTCGGTAAGTATCATATAGACAGTAGGCTTAAAAAGAAGCCTTACAGTTAGAATGTCAACTATCTATTCCTTCGGTGATCTTTTTTTCCCTGGGCGGTTTCTAAGTTGTGCATATGCTGGTATCCTATCTACTTAACCGCAGTCAGAACCACGTCAGTTGAGCACTCACAGAAGTCGTAGCCTCGGCGTCTCGGAAAAGGTCGCGTTGTTGATGCAGGTGATCTTGTTACCGCGAAGCATTCTGAAAACAATGAACACTCACAGTATTAGCCAACAGCATACCTCTCTCCCCTTCATTCAAAGACTGATGTACGCACGAAGGGGCAGATAAAAGCTGTAACCCCCCCCCCCCCCCCCCCCCCTCCCTTAACCTCTTGCGACCGAGCAATAATATCAAAGGTTGTCACTGTATCAAAACGCAGATCTCTGAGACAACACTGGCTCCTCAGTTTTTCCACTCTTTGAGTTTTGGTGAAGGAAGAGACTAAGAGAACGGAGAGGGGGGGAGGCAAACAGAGACAGCAAGACACACAGCTCGGACAGAAAGAGGCACCGGGCAGGCAGGCCGACAAAAAAAAACAAACAAAAAAAACAAGTCGCGTGAGGCGAAATTACTACATTTAGTCAAGCTGTGGAACTCACAGAATGAAACTGAACGCACTGCATTTTTTCACAATGACCGTAGTCTGCCGCTAGTGCAAAAGGCAGTGAAAGTGACGAGCCTGTTTGGCGTGGTAGCGGTTGCGCTGTGCTGCATAGCACGCTTTACTGTACCTCTCTTCTTTTTAACTTTGTGAGCGTGTTTTTAATCCAAACATATCATATCTATATGTTTTTGGAATCAGGAACCAACAAGGAATAAGATGAAATAGTTTTTAAAACAATTTCGGAAATTTAATTTTAATCATAATCTTTATATTTTTAATTTTCAGAGCTTGTTTTTGATCCGAATATAACATATTTATATTTTTTGGAATCAGAACATGATAAAGAATAAAATAAAAGTAATTTTGGATCATTTTATAAAAAAATAATGTTAATTACAATTTTCAGATTTTTAATGACCAAAGAAATTAATTAATTTTTAAGCCTCTATGCTGAAATGCAATACCGAAGCCCGGCCTTCGCCGAAGATTGTTTGGCCAAAATTTCAATCAATTTGATTGAAAAATGAAGGTGTGACAGTGCCGCCTCAACTTTTACAAAAAGCCGGATAAATTATGACGTCATAAAAGACATTTATCAAAAAAAAGGAAAAAAACGTCTGGGGATATCATACCCAGGAACTCTCATGTAAAATGTCATAAAGATCGGTCCAGTAGTTTACTCTGAATCGCTCTACACACACACACACGCACAGACAGACAGACAGACAGACAGACACACACACACATACACCACGACCCTCGTCCCGATTCCCCCTATATGTTAAAACATTTAGTCAAAACTTGACTAAATGTAAAAAAAGAGAGAGAGAGAGAGAGAGAGAGAGAGAGAGAGAGAGAGAGAGAGAGAGAGAGAGAGAGAGAGAGAGAGAGAGAGAGAGAGAGAGAGAGAGACCCGAGAGAGAGAGAGAGAGAGAGAGAGAGAGAGAGAGAGAGAGAGAGAGAGAGAGAGAGAGAAAGAGAGCTGTTGTCCCAAGCGAAAGGCACTCACAAAGACTTGGCGTTGCTTAGTCCCTGGAACACTTTCCCCGTCAGCTGTGACAGCGCGTTGTTGGACAGTTGTCTAAAACAAAACACAAGTCACGTGTCAGTAAACATCGAGAGTTCTCGCCTTCACAGAAATAAAACAAATAGCTAAAATAAAATTAAAGCAACTAAACTAACAACAAAAACCATGCAAAACATTAATAACTGGGCACAAAACCTACCCCCTTCTCCCTCCCTGTTTACATTTACTTTGCCCTGCACCCCCTACCACCCCATCTCCCTCTTTCTGTCCCTGCATTTCTCCATAAAATAACAACAGTTTTCAGCGCAGTTTAGTCGACCGATTTTCAATTAAAAAAATTAATTAAAAAAAATATTAACCGAAAAAAATAAACCCTCCCCGCTTCTCCCTCTCTGTTTTTATTCACTCTGCCCTGCACCCCCCCCCCCCCCCCCCTGCAATTCCCGCCCCCCACCCCCTTCGTTCTTTCTCTGCATTAATATCAACCTGCATCCCCCACACCAGCCTCTCCCTCACCACCATCAAACCACCAAGACCCCCCACAAAAAACACACAACGATGTGAAACATCCCAAACGCTTCTTTGCCTACGATTAAACGTTCACCTCTATGAAACTCGATCACTTTATTTTATTGCAAAACATTCTGAGGGGCAGGCTGCATTTCACTGCGAGACAGATATATGTCAGTTAAAAAGACGCCAGGTATCTAAACGGCCATGTTGAACTTACAGGTCCGTCAGTTTATCTGCTCCTTCAAAAGCGCCATCTTCAATCTCGTGGATTTCGTTCTCGCTCAGATCTCTGTAAAATAAACATAACCGTCACATTCCTGTCAGTTTATATCATGAGTCATGAGGTTGAATTTCTGTGCTGCAAAAATAAGTTTAGTTTGGAAAATAAATGTTGCCAAAAAGAAGAGAAATCCGAACCCCCCTCCGACCCCCCCTCCCCCCCCCCCCCCCCTACTGTATTGTGCACATGAAAACATATGACAATGTATAGCCTAACTGTAAGTGTGTGTGTGAGAGAGAGAGAGAGAGAGAGAGAGAGAGAGAGAGAGAGAGAGAGATGATGATAATGCATGCGCATACATTTGCATAACAATGCAGCAGCAAAAAAAGTCATTCACAAATCACAAGAGAGGTAATTCTGGACTGACGGTTGTGCTCTCTCTCTCTCTCTCTCTCTCTCTCTCTCTCTCTCTCTCACACACACACACATAAACACACACACATTAACACACATATAAACACACACACACACACATAAACACACACACACACACACGACATCCTGCATCAAAGCTATCAAGTTTATTATTCTCTCTGAATGAAACGGGACCTCGTTCTACCCATCAAAACCGTGACAGATGACATCACACTTCCTGCTGGAACCAGACGACACTTTCTCCATCAAAAGAATCCCTGCAGTCATTTGCATATTTACACCTAATGACAAATGACCGTGGCGGAATAATGGAGAGGAAAGACATCTAAATGTCTTCGGAAACGATTCACGGTGCACTGACTCGAATCGCGGGTTTGGATTTGAAATAAGCTCGATCTGTACCTGGTGTATGGAGAAGTGTAACTGACGAAGTCGGTCAGGGATCCTGATCGAGCCCTGTGTTGTTGGCGTGTTGCATGGTGTTAAGTCGGAATCCAGCATCTCCGTTGCGACAAAGTGTTATGCCATATAAAGGTACATTCCTTCCCTTGTAAGGGATTCGGCATACCATCACACATCTCACAAGGTTTCTTTTTAAACGGTAAGCCTATGAGGCCATCTTATCCCTCCAATTGAACTCATACTAACATTCAACAGCCCGGATGATTCCAGTGCAGAGTGAGTTTTTTTATGAATTAATTTCTAAAACAAAAACACTGGTATCAATCTGGGAAATTATTTCTTTAAAAATTCCAACTGCACAGGAAACAGTAAGGATATTGATTTTCCGTATGTGTCCAATGTGATGGATGGTCTTCTCCCGTGTAAAAGCCTGGGCAGATCTGATAGTGAGCGGAACGGGTTTCACGGGAAGGGCTGCCTTTTACTGTCATCAGATCTGATAGTGAGCAGAAGGGGTTTCACGGGAAGGACTGCCTTTTACTGTCATCAGATCTGATAGTGAGCAGAACGGGTTTCACGGGAAGGACTGCCTTTTACTGTCATCAGATCTGATAGTGAGCAGAACGGGTTTCACGGGAAGGACTGCCTTTTACTGTCATCAGATCTGATAGTGAGCAGAACGGGTTTCACGGGAAGGACTGCCTTTTACTGTCATCAGATCTGATAGTGAGCAGAACGGGTTTCACGGGAAGGACTGCCTTTTACTGTCATCAGATCTGATAGTGAGCAGAACGGGTTTGACGGGAAGGACTGCCTTTTACTGTCATCAGATCTGATAGTGAGCAGAACGGGTTTCACGGGAAGGACTGCCTTTTACTGTCATCAGATCTGATAGTGAGCAGAACGGGTTTGACGGGAAGGACTGCCTTTTACTGTCATCAGATCTGATAGTGAGCAGAACTGGTTTCACGGGAAGGACTGCCTTTTACTGTCATCAGATCTGATAGTGAGCGGAACGGGTTTCGCGGTAAGGACTGCCTTTTACTGTCATCAGATCTGATAGTGAGCAGAACGGGTTTCACGGGAAGGACTGCCTTTTACTGTCATCAGATCTGATAGTGAGCAGAACGGGTTTCACGGGAAGGACTGCCTTTTACTGTCATCAGATCTGATAGTGAGCAGAACGGGTTTCACGGGAAGGACTGCCTTTTACTGTCATCAGATCTGATAGTGAGCAGAACGGGTTTCACGGGAAGGCCTGCCTTTTACTGTCATCAGATCTGATAGTGAGCAGAACGGGTTTCACGGGAAGGCCTGTCTTTTACTGTCATCAGATCTGATAGTGAGCGGAACGGGTTTCACGGGAAGGCCTGCCTTTTACTGTCATCAGATCTGATAGTGAGCAGAACGGGTTTCACGGGAAGGACTGCCTTTTACTGTCATCAGATCTGAGTCACGTGAAAACAGCTTTCTTGAATCTAGCCTCGGACATGTTACCCGTGAAACATTTCACAAGCAGGCACCATACATCATTTTTCTTCTGCCACTGAGAATTCATTTGTAATGTGGAGGAGCATGTCTCAGCTGTGTGGAGACTTTTTAATGATATACGATACCAATACATGCACAGCCTAGCGGTAACTAGTCTTACGAGAAAGTTTCTCCTGCTGATATGAGGAAAGAGACAACCTTCGTTCTCAAAGAGGTTCTTTGCCGGTATCTGAGAGACGTGCAGAAGAAGAGACAGAATGTTTACGCGATGCCATTGTTCGCATTATTAGCATTATGGCGTCTATTCGCGTTTGACGTCAGAGGTTTTCCTTTAGAAGAGGGGGGTCAAAGAGAGAGTGACGTCAGTCTTGGTTTGTTTTATCAGTGTCGTTTGTCTTTAACACTGTGACACGCAAATGCTCCTTTCCCGGCCGTGAAGACGTCAAACTTAACTCCAAATAAGTAAAATGATGAAATTCAGATCTAACGTCCTTTGTGACGGCAGGGGCCAGCCAATATGGGATACATGTTTTGTTGATACGCTTTCGAATAGACATGATAATTCGAAACATTTTCCCTTCCGCTCCTTATCTGAAGTACCTCTGACGGCACAACGCCTGTAGGAGGCTACTGTACAGACACACGACAGGCACACCGAGCCGCAACACGACCGTCCGACAAGGACACTTTTCGGCAGAGCAGTGAAAGTCGGGGCTGCTCGCGAAAGTTGCAGCTTGTTTGACAAACCCGAGCTACACCGTGACCCACAGAGCGCCACTCTCCTGACACGGAGGCGAGAAAGCTCCTGTCAACATGGCTGCGGTCTGCAGAGGTTGGCGGCCTTTTCTTCATGCTGGTTGCCCGTTGCATAACTCATTTCACCGCCTGCTTCTCGCTTGTTCGCCCATTTTGACGCCCCAAGTGGTCGGGCTTCCGAAAGGCGGTCTGGGATTCACGACTTCACGAGGTTTTTCAGTGTGGAGAACATTTTGCTGTAGTGTAATTCCGACGTAACGCAGTCGTTGCTGTTGCCACATCTCATATCAGAAGTTCGTAACGTGTCGGATCTTTTTAGTCATGCTTGTGTTCGTGTAACATTTGGTAATCACCTAACATTTTGGTGTAACAGTATTTGCTCTTTGGTATTCTGAGCGGCGTGAACTGCTGTTCACCCGGCGTCAATGGCCGCCTAGACCACGTCTAACCACTATTGTTCAGCCGGGAGTCCGAGAAATCCTCAACGTTGAGTTTTTCGTCTATGCACGGACGGTTTAACATTCCTCATTACTAAGACTCTTCTGATTACTCAGGTGAGTTGAAAATGAAAAGCTTCTGTGGCTTCATCCTCTGACAACACTTTGTTAAAAACACAATGGTCTGACGGGCCAACGGAAGTGGGGAAAACCCAATCTTTAAAGTGGTTGAAAACTGGGAGATTTCTGATCCGCACACGCACGCGCATGGCTACGACCACTTTGCCAAAACTCTTTATTTTCAACATTATTCCCCTCTTTCATCCCTCTCAACTTTTTTCCCGCTTTATTTCTCTCCAGAATAGCCCGCCCCTCAGTCTCCACACCTCCCCGGGCCCTCCTCAGTCGCCGCCGTCTAGACGTAGGGATACGTTGACCTCGGCCAAAAGGCGTTGCCGGAAGGGCAGCGGCATAATACCTTACAGGTATTCCTTTGTTCCTAATGGTCCTAATGCTTCATCAGCACGACGCCCGGAACCATGTTCATAGGGCCACGTGCGATGAAAGCGGCGCTGCCTGTTTGCCCATCTCCCTCAAATGGCGAACGGTAAATGCCCGCAGCTTGTCGCATGTTCCAGGGCTCAGCGGCGACCATGAAAGTGCCATAAAGGCAAGAAGTAAAAGAAGAAGGAAAGCAGGAGGAGAAAGAAAATGAGAAGGACGAGGGAACAACCGGAAGAGAAGCCAGAGTCTGGGGAGA
>NC_090256.1:77046835-77049335 GCF_037325665.1 Littorina saxatilis | reverse complement strand
TGCAGGGGAGGGAGAGGGGGAGGGAGAGGGGGAGGGAGAGGGGGAGGGAGAGGGGGAGGGAGAGACTGAGAGAGACTGAGAGACTAAGAAAGAGAGAGAGAGAGACTAAGAAAGAGAGAGAGAGAGAGACTAAGAAAGAGAGAGAGAGAGACTAAGAAAGAGAGAGAGAGAGACTAAGAAAGAGAGAGAGAGAGACTAAGAAAGAGAGAGAGATAGACTAAGAAAGAGAGAGAGACTAAGAAAGAGAGAGAGAGAGAGAGAGACTAAGAAAGAGAGAGAGAGAGAGAGAGAGACTAAGAAAGAGAGAGAGACTAAGAAAGAGAGAGAGAGAGACTAAGAAAGAGAGAGAGAGAGAGAGACTAAGAAAGAGAGAGAGAGAGAGAGACTAAGAAAGAGAGAGAGAGAGAGACTTCTTCTTCTTCTTCAGCGTTCCAGAATTTTCTGGTTACGTGTGAGCTCGTTTGCCCATTTGGGTTCCCCACACTATACTCTGAGAGCATAGTCAGCTCACTCCGCTTTCGTTGAGTAGGCATGCTGGGTATTTTCGTGTTTCCATAACTCACCGAACTCTGACATGAATTACAGGATCTTTTCCGTGCGCACTTGGTCTTGTGCTTGCGTGTACACACGAAGGGGGTTAAGTCACTACTGAGCAGGTCTGCACATAAGTTGACCTGGGAGATCGGAAAAATCTCCACTCTTAACCCACCAGGCGGCAGCGACCGGGATTCGAACACACGACCTTCCGATTAGGAGGCCGACGTCTTACCACCACGCCACTGCGCCCGTCGAGAGAGAGACTAAGAAAGAGAGAGAGAGAGAGAGAGAGACTAAGAAAGAGAGAGAGAGAGACTAAGAAAGAGAGAGAGAGACTAAGAAAGAGAGAGAGAGACTAAGAAAGAGAGAGAGAGAGAGACTAAGAAAGAGAGAGAGAGACTAAGAAAGAGAGAGAGACTAAGAAAGAGAGAGAGAGAGAGAGACTAAGAAAGAGAGAGAGAGAGAAAGACTAAGAAAGAGAGAGAGACTAAGAAAGAGAGAGAGAGAGAGACTAAGAAAGAGAGAGAGAGAGACTAAGAAAGAGAGAGAGAGAGAGAGAGACTAAGAAAGAGAAAGAGAGAGAGAGACTAAGAAAGAGAAAGAGAGAGAGAGACTAAGAAAGAGAGGGAGAGAGAGACTAAGAAAGAGAGAGAGAGATTAAGAAAGAGAGAGAGAGAGATTAAAAAAGAGAGAGAGAGAGAGAGACTAAGAAAGAGAGAGAGAGAGACTAAGAAAGAGAGAGAGACTAAGAAAGAGAGAGAGAGAGACTAAGAAAGAGAGAGAGACTAAGAAAGAGAGAGAGAGAGAGAGACTAAGAAAGAGAGAGAGAGAGAGAGAGAGACTAAGAAAGAGAGAGAGAGAGAGACTAAGAAAGAGAGACATAGAGAGAGAGAGAGACAGAGAGAGAGAGACAGAGAGAGAGACAGAGAGAGAGAGACAGACAGTCAGATAGACAGACCGTCAGATAGACGGATAGACAGATAGACGGATAGACAGATAGACAGACAGACAGACAGACAGACAGACAGACAGAGCAACTGACAACAGACATACAGACAGAGAGATACGGACAGACAGACAGAGAGACAGACAGTCTCTTGGAGACAAACAGGCAGACAGACACTGTTCCGCCGCTTTGGTAATTATGGGTGTAGCAGAACCCGCGCCGTCGGCAGAGGGATAGTTACAATCACTACTACTCTTTAAAAGTATGGGTTTGTGTGAACCCGCGCCATCGGTAGTGTTTATGTTAATTAACATAATCAATTAATTTTAATGTTTTGTCATGTACACACTAAAAATTTGCAGACAGAGAGCAAATTAGGTGTGTGAGAGATACTTAAAATTTCAAAACGATACCTTTAATGGTTCCAGAGTTACAATGATTTTAGTGTGTCTCTGGGTACAGGTGAACCCAGGAAGCACGGCAAAGGTAAAGGATGCGGATCGTTTGATTTCTATTGGCAAATAATTCCACAGAGATGATCCTGAAAAAGCTAAGCTGGATTTATAAAGATCTATACGAGGAATTGGAGGAAGTAAATTGTGAGACCCATACCTCTTCGTAACATGTGTACAATAGGATTGCACATAACTGGGCACATCACCATGAACTAATTTATACATAAAGACAGCCTTATTGTATGCAAGGTGGGTTTTTAGGGGAAGGAAATTAAGGCTGTTTAACTTCATTTCTGTAGACATGTGCGATTCATACAGGATAAGTTTTGCAGCACGGCGGTACTAAGAATTGAGTTTCAATAAGTGAACATCACTGCAGCCATCCCACAATGTCGAAGCAAAATTAATATGAGGCATTATATGAGCATGAACTAACATTTTTAATGTTTCAGACTTCGCATAATGTTTGAGTTTTGACAACAAATACAAATTCCTTGATAACACTTTGCAGAGGGTGCTTATGTGTGTTTGCCATTTCATTTCTTCATCGACAGTTACACCA
>NC_090256.1:77024335-77041835 GCF_037325665.1 Littorina saxatilis | reverse complement strand
TCATTACTTGTGACATGATTTCAACAGAAATATAATCAGGATGGTGTTCGCCTTTTTTGTGTTTGCACTTTTTGTTTTGTTTTGGGAAGAGGAGGGTTTTAGGCTTTCGTAAGGTTTGGTGTTTTTGGTGCGTTATTACTGTTGTTTTTTGTTTTTGTTTTGTCTTGTTGGTCTGTTTGTTTGTTGTTCTTGTGTTGCTGATGATTTCTTTCGTAAAAGGCGGTCGATAATTTGGTCTGAAACTGACTTGGCGAAGACGTCGAGAAGTCTTTCAACCAAGAATTCTGTGCCATGCCTCGTGCCACAGCTTCGTGAAGTAGACTTCGCGAAATCAACTTCACCCAATTAATAATCAGGTTTTAAGCTGGTACAGACTGAATGTGGTCTGGCTTCCAAGCATGGACGAAGAGAATTCCCTCCGGCCCTACGGACAAGATGAACATGGTACTCCATCCCCTGTACTGTTCACAAGGTCACCGCCAGTCGCACAGCAGGTCGTCACGTCCACAACCGACTGGATGGAAATGAACAGTTGTTCACTAAAAAGCTGACAGCAGTTCTACACTAAAAAGCGAGAGTGGTCAGCGAACTTCAGTCTTCGTCTCTTTCAGCTGGAGTGGCGGTCAGCATGTCCGGACTACTCAGCTGATTACTCTGACCTGCGGCCAGTCGTCTGTTTCTGGCTGCAACTGTCCATTCGGGGTAAGTCTGAGAGGAGAGTTGCCCAAGGACAGTTTGCCATCAATACATATTTTGATATGGAAGGACTAAGTCGGTTTCTAAAAAATACACATTTTTAAATGTTCTCCTCAAACACTCGCAGATTGATTACGCATTCGAAATATTCACTGAATACGAAGAGAATAATTATGTTTTTCTTCGCAGGCCAATGAACCTCTTGTGATAAAAATGCAGAACATGTTTGTTTCGGTCTTCCTGCATTTCTGGCCGTTTGAAGCGCGTGATGCAAGTGGCAATGTGTGTTCCACTCTGCGGCTCCGCCCCCCTCCCCCCTTCCACCCTCTCTCTCTCTCCTTGAACCACCGTGCCTCCCCCCCCCCCCCCCCCCCCCCCCCCCCCCCCCCTCCCCCTCTCTCTCTCTCTCTCTCTCTCTGTCTCTGTACGGACGTTGCCCGTGAAGACCAAAGGAAAGAGTGTAAACGTGTCTGTTAATGTTTTCAGAGATCAAAGGCGTTAGGAAGTCAGAACACGTAATGTTTGCAACTTAAACATCGTGACGGCGATGAGAGATGGAAATGTGGGAGAACGGACGGCTGCAAAGAGATGCGACGGAGAGCGAGAGGCCGGGCGGAGGCTAAACGTAGAAGGGGTCAGAAATGTAGAGAGGGCGTGGAGGATTTCACAAACTGGAAGAAGCAGTGGCAGCAAAGCCGGGACGGCAGTAAACATTGAGTGAAGTCACATTATCTGGGTCAAAGAAGAAGTAGAACGATGCCACTAATGTAAGAATGTCAGTGGCGGTGACAAATGAAAGAGAGAGAGAGGGGGGGGGGAGAGAGAGAGAGAGAGAGAGAGAGAGAGAGAGAGAGAGAGAGAGAGGCGGGAGAGAGAGAGAGAGAGGCGGGAGAGAGAGAGAGTGAGAGAGAGAGAGAGAGGGGGGGGGAGAGAGAGAGAGAGAGAGAGAGAGAGAGGCGGGAGAGAGAGAAAGAGGGGGGAGAAAGAGAGACTGAGAGAGAAAGACGTAAGAGAGAGAGAGAGAGAGAGAGAGAGAGAGAGAGAGAGAGAGAGAGAGAGAGATTCAGATTCAGATTCAAAACTTTAATACAAAGGGATAAAGGTTTTAGGCGATGCCTAATCTTCCAACCTGTCCCTTTTAGACATACATGACATTATACATTACAATTATATATTTATATAACATGTATTGAACAGCCAAACGAATAACTAATTAACTAAGAATTTGTAATCAGGTTAAAACTAACAAAACACTAGTTATAATAACGTGGTTCATTGATTAATAAAATGATGATTAAGATGTTATGCAGTAACAGTTATGATTTTAAAGTGTAGGGAGAGAATTATTTTTGACAAAGATATTTTCGAACATTTTTTTTAAAAGATGAAAGGGTTTGACATGTTTTACAGTACATTGGAAGTATATTCCACACAAGCGATCCCCAGTAGGATAAACTAGATTTATACAAATCAATGCGTGGGAGCGGTAGCGTATAATTCAAAAGCCTCGCTCTACCAGGAGGACGCTCAAACAGGTCTTGGATGTATGAAGGTGTTTCATGGTTGTACATTTTAAACATGAAAACACTAGCATTTAAAAAGAACTGCTGGTGTAGCGGAAGAATGTTCAGTTGAGTGTATTTTTCTTGAGTAGTCATATTGGGATCTCGGTTTAATAACTTTACACCTCTCTTGTGAAGTGTGTTTATTTTCTTTATATGAACATCACTGGCATTGCACCAGACAGTAGATGTATAGCAAATGTGAGAGAGACAGTGTGCGTGGAAAAACATTTTGAGGGCATCCACAGAAACAACGCACCAGAGCTTGTTAAGTAAGAAAAGGTTCCTAGAAACTCGTTTATAAACTGTATCAATGTGAGAGCGCCAGTTAAGTTCATCATCAATTACAACTCCAAGCACACGGTGTTGATGGACTTGAGCAATGCTAAATGTACCATGCATAAGATCAAGGCTCAGAGGCTGTCGCTGGTGTTTTTGTCTTGTGGTTATTAACATGCTTTTTGTTTTCTTAGGATGCAGTGCCATTCTGTTACAATTACACCAATCATTAATATTTGCTATACTTTCTTGGAGTACTTTTCTTATGAGATTTATATCTGTATTACTGCTGTGAAGTGTTGAGTCATCCGCAAAAAGATCAAGTACAGCATTTTCTTGTTTGAGGTGTAATGGTAAATCATTAATGTATAGTCCAAACAGTAAGGGACCAAGGATAGAACCTTGAGAGAGAGAGAGAGAGAGAGAGAGAGAGAGAGAGAGAGAGAGAGAGAGAGAGAGAGAGAGAGAGAGAGAGAGAGAGAGAGAGAGAGAAAGGCGGGGAGAAAGAGAGACTGAGAGAGAAAGACGTAAGAGAGAGAGAGAGAGAGAGAGAGAGGCGGGAGAGAGAGAAAGGGGGGGGGGAGAAAGAGAGACTGAGAGAGAAAGACGTAAGAGAGAAAGACGTAAGAGAGAAAGAGAGAGAGAGAGAGAGAGAGAGAGAGAGAGAGAGAGAGAGAGAAAGAGAGAGAGAGAGAGGGGGGGAGGGAGAGAGAGAGGCGGGAGAGAGAGAAAGAGGGGGGAGAAAGAGAGACTGAGAGAGAAAGACGTAAGAGGGAGAGAGAGAGAGAGAGAGAGGCGGGAGAGAGAGAGAGAGAGAGAGAGAGAGAGAGAGAGAGAGAGAGACGGGGAGAAAGAGAGACTGAGAGAGAAAGACGTAAGAGAGAGAGAGAGAGAGAGAGAGAGAGAGAGAGAGAGAGAGAGAGAGAGAGAGAGAGAGAGAGAGAGAGAGAGAGAGAGAGAGGGGGGGGGGAGAGAGAGAGGCGGGAGAGAGAGAAAGAGGGGGGAGAAAGAGAGACTGAGAGAGAAAGACGTAAGAGGGAGAGAGAGAGAGAGAGAGAGGCGGGAGAGAGAGAGAGAGAGAGAAGAGAGAGAGAGAGAGAGAGAGAGAGAGAGAGAGAGAAAGACGGGGAGAAAGAGACTGAGAGAGAAAGACGTAAGAGAGAGAGAGAGAGAGAGAGAGAGAGAGAGAGAGAGAGAGAGAGAGAGAGAGAGGCGGGAGAGAGAGAGAGAGAGAGAGAGAGAGGGAGAGGGGGGGGGGGGGGGAGAGGACACGAGGAGAGAGAAAGAGAGCGCTTGGCGACAAGGCTGAACAACTGAGAAGAACCAGAAGCATGGACTAATGATGGCGGAGATGTTTGTGCTCAACCTGAACCAAATGACTTTTTTGTCACGTGACTTTATAGTGACGGGATGAAAGACGTGTAAACGAGGATTATTTCTTTGTAGTCGGACAGCGACACGCGCTGAAACGCTTTGAAACGTCAGTTCTGTCTTTTGGCATCTCTACTCCAAAGATTCATGGAATGATGGGGGGGATAAGTGCAGTGGACTGAGCAAGGTAATGGAAAAAACAGAATCCGTTGCTGTGTTCAGTTGCGCAGACAGACACACGGACGGACGGACGGACACACGGACGGACGGATGGATGGACGGACACACGGACGGACGGACAATCGCGGAGCGACACTAAAAACGTCAGCCCACAGGCGACCCCACAGGTACCAATAACAAGCCGTCCCTGGCCTTCCTAAGATTTGTATCCATGAAATCCTAGGCAGTGTTCCTATGACATCGATATATACTGTGACTTCAAGAACCGTATCGGCCTCTTCAAGGCAGCGTCCCTGGCACCGATAAAAATGCTGACCACAAGACCTGTATCGGCCACTTCAAGGCAGCGTTCCTATCCACGGGGCCCTCGGGGATCCACAACAAGCAATGTTCTCCCTGGTCGAAGACTCCTTCCCTCTGACCCAATCATACAGGCCCACCCCCGGGGAAATTTACGCACTTTCCCACAATTCTCGCCTCTAAAGCTCCGTGCATGTCCGCTTCCTTTTGATAAGTGTCCCATGAGGCCTTGCGCCCGCACCGACACGGGTCACGTGATTAAGGCGACGGGCAAAGGGAGACGACTGATCCTGGTATTAAGTAGCTGTGAGAATGTCCCTGTTCCCGATTGCAGATGATTTGGCTTTTTACTGCACTGTGTTGGCCACGACAGCTTTGAAGTCGCCTTATTGATGACTCTGGGATTTTTCTAATAAAGGCATGATCATGAATGTGGGATTTCTTGTAATTTAACGGGCAGAGGGAGGACTGAAGTAACGGGAGTGAACGACGGGCAACCAAACATGGCTAAGCCTCTTGAAAAGCCTTGTAAAATCCAATGTAGTCGGATCGTCGACTTGAAAATAGATCTGAGACGGTACTATGTTGAGAGAGAGAGAGAGAGAGAGAGAGAGAGAGAGAGAGAGAGAGAGAGAGAGAGAGAGAGAGAGAGGGGAGACAGAGACAGACAAACAGGCAGGCAGCCAGAGACAGACAGACAAACAGGCAGGCAGCCACAGACAGACAGACAGACAGACAAACAGACTGACATACAGAGAGCTCTCAGACAAACCAATACATTGATACAAGCAATATACTCACAGTGTCTGTATGTTCCTAAGCGGCGCAAAGGTTCCATTCGCAAGCGACTGGATCTTGTTGTCGTACAGGGACCTAAAACAGAAGAGAGAAACCTCTTAGAAAATTTTTCCAGCAGTATGATCAAATACAAATCTGTGGGTTGCGATGTCAGAATGGGGGATAAGTGGGGGCATGTGCACAGGCTTTCGTTCACTTCGACATTGGCTAATCACGCTATGAAGTGGAACCCCTCTTTAAAGACCTAAAAAAATGTGAGACAATAGGGTCTTAGGCACACACACACCAAAAAAAATTGTCTGTTTACGGTATCCCGACCGACCCTATTTTTTTCGCGCGACCCTTGACTTTTTTCTGGCATTTTGGGGGAAAAAAGAAGAAAAAAAAGTCTTTGTTTTTTGGCAAAATAACTTAAAAAAAGAAAAAAAGAAAAAATCCCGACCTACCGACCCTATTTTTTTGGCCTATGTTACCGTAAACAGACTTTTTGTTGTTGTTGTTGGCCTTAACAGAGAGAGAGGGTGTTTAAAACTTCCAAACCACGATGGTATGAGTTCATTCATTGTCTCTCATTAAAGTTGTCATTAAAATCGATTTTTCGCAAACAGATTTAAAATTGATTGCATCGTATTCTTCATCACATTCTGAATCTAAAAATATATACATATGGCATGTTTACTCTTAAAATGTGATCACAATTAACGAAAATAGATTAATTAATCTTACGATTAAAATTTAAGAAATCGATCCAAAAATGATTTCATCTTATTCTTTATCATTTCCTGATTCCAAAAACATATAGATATGATAGGTTGGATTCAAAACAAGCTCAGAAAGTGAACAAGAATACAGAAAAGCGCGCTTTCCTGCTCAGCACAATACGCTACCGCGCTAATCTGGCGTGTCAATATCACTACGTTTTGCACGTGGGAGGTGAGCGATTTCCTTCACGCGGGGATTGACGAAGCTGAACTGTCTTGGTGGAAAAATACAGTGCGTTCAGTTTCATCCCGTGAGTTCGACAGCTTGACTAAATGTAGTAATTTCGCCTTACGTGACTTGTTTAGTTATCTGTACGTCGGTCATGACTCTGACTTGTTGTTGTTGTTGGTGATGTTGTTGGTGGTGTTGTTGTTGGTGTTGTTGTTGTTGGTGTTGTTGTTGTAGTTGGTGGTGGTGTTGTTGGTGGTGTTGTTGGTGGTGTTGGTGTTGGTGTTGTTGTTAGTGTTGTTGTTGTTGTTGTTGTTGGTGTTGTTGTTGTTGTTAGCCTTTTGACTTTATGCAAGGAGTGTAAGGATGTATGATTGTTTTCACACCAGGACAAATACCAATGGCTGTAGCTTATTAATTAATGCTATAACGCGGAATAAAATCGTGTTATCTTGTTGTTATCTTGTTGTTATCTTGTTGTTATCTGTATATCCGTCTATCACAAAGATCATTGGGTCAACGCACGACTGTGTTACACAACACTTGAGATTGACGAAGTTCTCAAATGTCGTATAGTTGTGTTCTTTTATTCTACGTGGCCCGTCTTCACAGCAGCAGACAAAAACTCGTCAAATTGAGTTCGAGGATTTATTTAGCATTCCATACATACAACTGCACATCGTAGCAGAACTCAAAGTAGAAGCTTTTTAACATACAAATCGCGCTGGCCTATATAGTAAATACTCAATCTCGAGAATATTCCAGACCGAACATGATACAACTAAAATTAGATGAACTGTCCATGGACTAGAATAGTGACATTCTCTGTGACGTACATCAAAAGTGCCGACGCACTTAATCCGAGCGAACGCCACGAACCCACGACTCAAAACAACGTGGTAAACAACTTGTTTTGACAGGACTAGAAAGTTCACCTGCATTCTCGTCCAAACATAAATATTGTGTTTACAAAATATAATATCGGTACTTTCCCACAAAGTACAAATAAGTCAACTACATGCAACACACAAAACTGAACCAAAGTTCAGCAACGGCAGCGTTTCCTAACATTACCCCCAACACAAGAAGAAATTTACCTAATTTCTTTCAATCATTGAAACGCTACCTGTACACATATTATGTATACATAAAAGATTAAAATCCAGGTATGTACATTAGTCTGTTGGAGAATGAACACAGTTTTACTCACATACTCGGCTGAGAAAATCCGCTCCAACATTGTCTGAACCCTTAATCGATTCCACTCGCATATCAAAGTTCTGCAAGTACATCACCCACCTCATGATACGATTATTTACAAACTTTGCAGAGTTCAGGTAGGTGAGGGGTTTGTGATCAGTCTGAAGCACGAATTTCACCCCTTGGAGGTAGAGTTCAAATTTTTTGATTCCCCACACGATGGCTAAACACTCTTTCTCCATGGTCGAGTAGTTCTTCTCGGCTCCTGACAGCTTCTTGCTGGCATAGCTGACCGGAAACGGTTTACCTCCATGCTCTTGCATCAGCATGGCGCCGATCCCTTCGTCCGATGCGTCTGTACGCAAGATGAACTCTTTGGCAGTATCAGGAAGGCGTAGCACCGGGTCTCGTGACATCAGGTCGCGCACGGTCCGGTATGCCTTCTCCTGAGCTGGTCCCCAGAGTATTCGGTTGAGGCATCCTTTTCGGGTCATGTCCGACAAAGGCGCCGTTATGGCGGCGAAGTTTGGAATGAACTCTCTGTAGTACCCAGCCAATCCAAGGAAGGATCGCACCTGCTTCTTGGTTTCAGGACGTGGCGCATTGAGGATCTTGGTGACGTTTTCCAACAAAAGCCCCTTTTGACCTTCCTTCAGTGAATGACCTATGAAGTCAACGTTGTCGGTCCCCAAAATGCACTTGCTGGGTCTCACGGTCAGATTAGCTTTTGTCAGGCGGGAAAACAGTTCCCTCAAAGTCTCCAGATGCTCCGCAAAGGTCTCCGTGTGGACTAGCAGATCATCCCAGTAGTACACAACATTCTTCATTCCTTTGAGCATTTTTCGCATTCCCCTCTTCAGGGTAGCACCACTGTTCACCATGCCAAAAGGCATCCGCAGGCACTCATACGTTCCGTCTGGAGTTGCAAAGGCGGTCTTTGGTATGTCCTCTTCGCGCACAGGAATTTGCCAATATCCCTTGCTGAGATCGATCTTTGAGAAGATCTTACTGCCGGTTAACTGTCGGAATAGATCAGTTGCCGTCGGCATTGGTTCAGGGTCAAACACGGTGATCTTATTGACTTTCCTGAAGTCAATGCATACCCTGTTTGTGCCGTCTTTCTTCTTGACAACAACAACGGGAGATGAGTAAGGGGATGATGATTCACGGATGACCCCCATCTTCAACATGTTGTCGATGTCCTTCTTCAAGGATTCCCGAGCCTGAAACGGGATAGGGTATGGTTTTGAGCGAACAGGAACGTCAGATGTGAGGTGGACTTCATGTTCGACCAAGGACGTAGAGCCTGGAACATCACAGAACCTATGGGGGAAGTCGCCCATAAAATCATGCAGCTCCTTCTGCTGATCTTCTGTCAGGTCAGGTCCTAGCTTGACGTCATCCACTCCCTCTTTCTTGTGGAGGTCTCCCAATTCCAGTAGTTCCTCACCGTCGAACTCGTCTAGTTCGGCTGGTTCCTCCACAATTGCTGCGACCTGTACTGCTTCCGGAGGTCTCTCCACATACAGTTTCAGGAGGTTAGCGTGGTAGATCTTGGACTTCTTGCCGACATTTACCTTGTAGTCGTTGATCCCTACCACGGCCTCAACCTCGTATGGGCCTTTCCACTGCATCAGTAGTTTGTTGTGATCAGTGGGAAGCAGTATCAGCACTTTGTTACCTGGTGTAAACTTCCTGTTTACGGCTTTGCGGTCGTAGTAGTGCTTTCCGCTATCCTGAGACTTTCTCAAGTTTTCTCTGGCAATCTCGAGAGTCTCCTCCAGTTTCTCTCGCAACTCAAACACGTACTGGTAACTGTTCTTCACTTCAGGTGTGTCCACATCTTTCGTCCACAATTCCTTTAGTATTTGCATCGGGCCTGTACATCAGCTCGAACGGGGAGAATCCAGTGGACTCTTGTGGCACCTCCCTGTATGCAAATAGCAAGGCATTGATGTAGCGATGCCACTGCCTTGGCTGCTCACTGCATAGTTTCTTAAGCGTGGACTTCAGCGTCGCATTGAATTTTTCTACCAGCCCATTGCACATCGGGTGATAGGCTGTCGTAGTCAAGTGACGAATGCTCAGCAGCCTGTTGACCTCTTCCATGCATTCAGAGACAAACTGTGTCCCCAGGTCTGTGGGGATCTCTTCAGGAACCCCAAGTCTCGGTGTCAATTTTCTTCAGAGGCACGGCTTCTGGGTACCTGGTTGCATAGTCTACCAGGGTCAGTACCCAACGATGACCCTCTTCACTTGGCGGTTTGATCTCGCCGATGAGGTCAATGGCCACCCTCTTAAAAGGTCGGTCGATCAAAGGCATCTTCTGCAACGACACTTTCGGGACCATTCCTCGAGGTATGGTTTTCTGGCAAATATCGCACGATCGGCAGAATCGAGTCACATCTGCATGCAGTCCTGGCCAGTAAAACACAGCCTGGATTCTGTCCGACGTCTTCTTGACACCCAGGTGACCTCCCATAATAGAGTCGTGGGCCACCTCGATCACCTGGCGCCTAAGTGGTTGAGGCACCATAACTTGACGTAATGGCTTCCCACCGTTGACTCTCGCGTGCTGGAACCCTCTGTACAGGATCTTGGCCTTCACCTCAAAGTGCACAGTGCCTTTGCTCTTAGTCATCTCGTTGACAGGACGACTCCTGTACTTTGTTAAGGTCGAATCAGCTTCCTGTAGCTGAATCAGCCGATCCCTGTCCACGACAGCAGTTGCAGAACTGTTGGTGACCCTGAGTGGCGTAGTTGTTTTGTTCTTCACCTGGGCTCTGGTCGTCACAGCGCTTACAACCTGCGGCTGGTCGCGGCGATGCACAGTGGCTCTGTCATCTCGTAACAGTTCGCTGATATCTTCATTCGCGAATGGCAGTGGGTCTTCCTCCTCAGCAGCAGGCTGAGCTGAGCCGATTCTCCATTCGAAATCAGGGTCATCAGGACGTCTCGCACCCCCAATGTTCCCAATTAATAGATCGTACAAGGGCTTCTTCAGGCAGACGGCCTCAACTTCTCCGGTGAAGTATGGAGTATCGATCTGGATCTTTGCCACTGGTGCCTTCACGCATTTGCTGTCAGCCATGAGCGTCCACTTGAAGTCACCAGTGAACTTCTCTGTTGGCACCAGATCCTCTTTGACGATGACCCCATTGCAGCCCGAATCTCTGAGAACAGTCACTTCCTGCTTCTCAACAAATCCCTTCGACACGGGCATGTTCGACACTGACACAGCTGCGCTGGCGACGACAGAGATTGACTTGCCATTGGCGAGTAGAAGCTGGCCATCAGATATACATTCTTCCACGTCCGATGGTGTAGCCACTTGCTCGGCAGCCCTTGGAAGTATGACGCTGCTCGCACATACTTGTTGGTTCGAGCCACTCGTTTGCCTCTTGTTGTCGTAATATCTCCGTCGATGTTCTTGCGCTTTGTCATTGTCATGTCCGTTATTTTTCTTTTGGGGACAGTTGGCGACTCGGTGGCCCTTGGCCTTGCAATGGAAGCACGTTATGTTCTGCCCTTCATTGGATGATGGTGCGGACTCCGTTTGTCCCTTGACAGGTTGGTTTCCCTGGTTTCCGCTCTTCTGGAAAGGTTTCGTTGACTTTGACGTCCCCAGGGTCCTTCCATGAGCAATGAGATAACGCTCAGCAGCATCAGTAATGTCCTTCAAACCCCGCAGTTTTTGCTCTTCCAAGCGGGTCGCCAGGTCCTTCGGGCAGGCATTAAGGAATTGCTCCTTCACGATCAAGTCCCGCAGACTCTCGTATGACTGCTCTTCACCTGATAACTCCACCCACTTCTGCAGGTATGACGACATACGCTCCACAAACTGGCTCGGTGTCTCTCCAGACAATGGCTGGCATTCGCGGAAGCGTTGACGGTAGCCCCTTTCAGTGAAGTTGTAGCAACGCAACAGAGCTTCCTTCAGTACATCATAGTCTCTGGCGTCATCGTTTGAGAGTCTAGTGTAGACCTCAAGTGCTGCCCCAGTCAAATGTGCGCTGAGTTGAATCGCCCAGTCGTCGCGCTGCCATCTAGCACTCTCAGCGAACCTCTCGAATCTTGCAAGGTAGCAGTCGATCTGGTCCTTCCCGTCAGCGAATGCTGGAAGTTTCGGTGCCCTGTGTAGCATTTGCTGCTGGTTATCTCTTTGGCGTGGTGCCTCGTGCTCATTTTGAATACGCACCATTTCTGTCTGGAGCTCTAAGCGCTTCGTCTCCATTTCTATCTGGAGCTCTAAGCGTTTCAGCTTCATTTGCCTTTCTTCACGCTGTGCTTCTCTTTCTTCACGCTCACGCTGCGCTTGTCTTTCTTCACGCTGTGCTATCAGTCGTTCCTGGGACTTGACGAACTCCGTCAGCTGCTTGCCTTTCAGTCCCAGTTCAACTCCTTTTGCCCAGAACTCAGCCATTCTGGTCTTTTCCGGTGCGTTCGTCTGTATTCTTTCACAGCCCCGAACGTAGACGAATGTGCTCTTCTAAAATAACACAGTCTCTACTACACCTCCGATGCTTCTCTCGTCGCTGGTCACCCTCGTAGACGCAGGCTGCCACCCTCCTCGTCTAACGTGACGGCGCACTCCACTCACGATGCGTACACGACGTACCTCAGTCGTAGTTCGTAGTATTAATGCTTTAGCTCCGCGACGAAGTCCTCGTCCAAACGGCAGCTAACCTCTGTAATCCCGATACACTCCGGCGTCGCTCACGACCGAGCTGCGGCGATTACCTAACTCTTCACACAGTCACACCGAATCCACGGTCCTGTAGTCCCAATACTGATCCCTCAGGATACACCCGATTGATGGCTACCTCCTGTGACTGTCTTGACACTGGTCTTTGTTGCTGGAAAACCCTTGGCGTTAAACGTAGATCTCGGCTTTGGCCCCCAATTGTTACACGACACTTGAGATTGACGAAGTTCTCACATGTCGTATAGTTGTGTTCTTTTATTCTACGTGGCCCGTCTTCACAGCAGCAGACAAAAACTCGTCAAATTCAGTTCGAGGATTTATTTAGCATTCCATACATACAACTGCACATCGTAGCAGAACTCAAAGTAGAAGCTTTTTAACATACAAATCGAGCTGGCCTATATAGTAAATACTCAATCTCGATAATATTCCAGACCGAATATGATACAACTAAAATTAGATGAACTGTCCATGGACTAGAATAGTGACATTCTCTGTGACGTACATCAAAAGTGCCGACGCACTTAATCCGAGCGAACGCCACGAACCCACAACTCAAAACAACGTGGTAAACAACTTGTTTTGACAGGACTAGAAAGTTCACCTGCATTCTCGTCCAAACATAAATATTGTGTTTACAAAATATAATATCGGTACTTTCCCACCAAGTACAAATAATTCAACTACATGCAACACACAAAACTGAACCAAAGTTCAGCAACGGCAGCGTTTCCTAACAGACTGAAAGTTTCGTTTTGTCTATAATTAAACGTTCCATAAACTAGCCTTCTTGTTTTTACATTTAGTCAAGTTTTGACTAAATGTTTTAACATAGAGGGGGGAATCGAGACGAGGGTCGTGGTGTGTGTGTGTGTGTGTGTGTGTGTGTGTGTGTGTGTGTGTGTGTGTGTGTGTGTGTGTGTGTGGGTGTGTGTGTGTAGAGCGATTCAGAGTAAACTACTGGACCGATCTGTATGACATTTTTCATGATAGTTTCTGGGTATGATATCCCCAGACGTGTTTTTCATTTTTTCGATAAATGTCTTTGATGACGTCATATCCGGCATTTTGTAAAAGTTGAGGCGGCACTGTCACACCCTCATTTTTCAATCAAATTGATTGAAATTTTGGTCAAGCAATCTTCGACGAAGGCCGGACTTTGGTATTGCATTTGAGCTTGGAGGCTTAAAATTTAATTAATGACTTTGGTCATTAAAAATCTGAAAATTGTAATTAAATTTTTTTTTTTATAAAACGATTTAAAATTACGTTTATCGTATTCTTCATCATTTTCTGATTCCAAAAACATATAATTATGTTATATTCGGATTAAAAACAAGCTCTGAAAATTAAAAATATAAAAATTATGATTAAAATTAAATTTTTGAAATCGATTTAAAAACAATTTCGTCTTATTCCTTGTCGGTTCCTGATTCCAAAAACATATAGATATGATATGTTTGGATTAAAAACACGTTCGGAGAGTTAAAAAGAATACAGATATAGAAAAGCGGGCTATCCTCCTCAGCGCAACCACTACCGCGCTTTTCTGTATTGTTAATTTCACTGCCTTTGCCACGAGCGGTGGACAGACGATGCTACGAGTGTACGGTCTTGCGGAAAAAATGCAATGCGTTCAGTTTCATTCTGTGAGTTCGACTGAGCTTGACTAAATGTTGTATTTTCGCCTTACGCGACTTGTTTTTTACTCTTGTTGTATGAACGTTAGCAGTTTGTCTGTTTTTACTAATTAATACTTTTTTTTAAAAATAATATTAATCATCATGACCGAGGGTCGACAGTCGGCACGCGTCAAAGAGTGTGTCTGAGGAATGTCCACAAGTCCGTATCATATGCACAATCTTCATTTAGCAACATAAACTCTAAATGACTTCTTGGGTGTACTGGGAAAATGTAGTTCCTCTTCTTTTATCAGAAGCCTGGCATCATGATATGGTTCATAGAACTTATCTGACGGCGGCTGTCACTGAAACCCCACTTACGAAAAGGACCTTTCTGTTTACTGAGCGCAAGAGATGCCACGGTATTTACAAACAAACTGTCTGCGTCAGAAATAAACAGCATGGTCTGTGTATCGCTCTGGCACATTATTAAAATATTTCCTGACTTTCTGTTTTACCGCAGACTGTAAAACGCGTGATTTCAATTCCCCACAGCATGTAAATCGGCAAGTACATTCCCGGTTGATTTTGTAACACTGAAACAAATATTTCCGAGATCTGTCATTAAGTTTGCTGGGCTCGTTTCAATGGGTTCGCAGTTTTTGACAATGGGAAAGCAAAGGACGCGGCGAGGAGGCCGAGAATGTTAGCTGATCCTTGAAGAAAGACACTGAGGATGACCAAAAAGCCACACGCAATGCCACAGCGAGACGGAGTACACAAGTACACATGATCAATGGCACTATATATATGGAGGGTTGGTGGACCCTCCCCTCTCATAACAGCCACACAGATAACGGGGAGCTTTTGACTTGGAGGAAAAATGGAAACTGTCTCCTTGATAACAAAATAAAAAAAAATGCGAAATTTACTCCACAGATGTGTTCTAAGAGAACAGCTGGAAAATCACAGTTTTATCGTGAACAAACTGCGAAATGAAAACTTCCAGCGGGCCATTTCAGCCCACATTTCAGCCACGGTTACACAAAGTTATTAAAACATGTCCCAGAGCACAGATATCCTCCAGGTGGTGGTCTGGTTTGGTGAGGTGATCGGTCATCCCGAGCTGAGATTCGTATATCAATCAGCTAAGTCCTTGTATCCGTTTTACAATCTGAAATGAGCCGCTCAGCTTTGATGAAATCATTATCCCTTGGAGGTAAGGAGTCCATACATCACGGTTCCACGAGGGGTGGGGGTTCTGTATCAAGCCACCAGCAGGTGGCGCCGCCATGACGGGTGGCTAGAGAAATGAGGGGCGACAAGTAGCGCCATCAACCTCCCACGGGTGATGTCACTGCGCCGATAAAACCGTGTTGCTGTCATACTCCTACACCTCTAGCATATAGTCCCTAATTCCGCTCCTCCATCACATGTGTGTGTCGCTGTGTAACCGAGACATATTCCGTGTGACGTTGAAACCTGTCAGTGCGTCGTGGGACGTCTTCAGCAGGTAAAACACATACAAACAAGCAGACATGATGGTTTTTTTGCCTTTCCACAAGACAAATGACACTCGTCCTCGCGCCGTGCGTAAACCATTTCTCATGCTATACGTCTTGGCTCTCCGCTAATCTTTGCGCTAGCGAAGGTTGACGGAAGTTATGAATGAGTCAGCAACCACCCAGATCGAGAAGAACCTCTCCGTGCTTCGCGTTCAAGGCAGAAACAACCTCCGTTGTCGTGCGGCACATTCTTATCTGTTCTACGTGCAGGCAAAGAGCCATTCCTGGCTAAACCTGTTTCAACAACTGTTTCAAAAACTATTCAACGTCTATTTGGGTGACAACCTCACTCCACCCCCCCCCCCTCCCCCTTCTCTCTCTGTGTGTCTCTCTCTCTGTCTCTCTCTCTGTCTGTCTGTCTGTCTGTCTCTCTCTCTCTCTGGCTCTCTCTCTCTCTGGCTCTCTCTCTGTCTGTCTGTTTGTCTCTGTCTGTCTGTCTGTCTGTCTGTCTCTCTGTCTGTCTCTGTCTGTCTGTCGCTGTCTGTCTGTCTGTCTGTCTCTCTCTCTCTCTCTCTCTCTCTCTCTCTCTCTCTCTCTCTTTCTCTCAAGCAAAATGGATACCACACATACGAACAGACACACACACGGACCGAAGAACACATCGCCACCCAAGCAGACACGCAGACACAAATACTTACAGAAGATGAAGCGAATGCAAATCCTTGAAGGCATCCACTCTGACGCAGGTGATCTTGTTTGCATTCAACAATCTGCAACAACATTTATCCGCGTGAAAATAAAATGACCTGCAAAACTCATGTCTCTAGTCTTATCAATACAAGCGAACAGCGTCCCAAGTACGAAGAACAAGAGAAGTGGAAACAACGACAAACATGAGAAGGAACGAACAGACCAGAACAGAGGAGCCAAGAACTAGGAATTGAGAACAAGAGACAGATCGAGACAGTCTTTGAGAGAACGACTTCAAGAGGAGAATTGCATACAGGGATACATAAGTTTCCACACTCAGACAGACAAACAGACGGAAAAAGAGACAGACGGACAAACAGACGGAAAAAGAGACAGACGGACAAACAGACGCAAAAAGAGACAGACAGACAAACAGTCAGACAGAAGGATAGACACGCTGACCGACAGACAAAAGAGACTGCAAAAAAAGAAAAAAAGAAAAAAAGATAAAGAATGAAAGACACTAAGACAGATGAAAAGATAAAATTGTATAAGCCAAAAGGGTGTGAATCAATGGACAAGCATCGTATAGAATATCAAAAAAAGACTGCAAGGTTATTGGAACGTTTAATGTACGACAAAAACAAGAAATTCCTCCGAGGTAGGAAAAACACCCCCGTCCTTACCATTGTCATTGCCACCAACTGAGGTTATTTCCCTTTGACCATTAATATGTCCCTCTATAAGTCCTTGTAGAATCTTAATCCACCAATAACTCCCTAACCGTGTGTTTGACTGGTCCCAATTTTTGTAATGACCGTCTCAGGAATGTATAGAACCTGTTCACCAAGTTTGGTGACGATCGGTCCGTTCATTCTTGAGATCTATATGCGAACACAAACACACAAACAAACAAACAAACACATCGACCGAATCCTATACACACCCCTATACCGGGGGTGTAAAAACCGTTACAGTCACCGTACTTCGACCCAGTGGTCTTCTGAGTGGACAGACAGACAAACACGTAGGACACAGATAATGGACTTATCTCAAACGTTTCCAAGAAACTCGCTAGCAAGACGCTTGCGAGGCAATCAAAGAACCTACCATTGTTTTTCTTTCTTTCTCTCTGAAATTTGGAACTTTGGCAGTCTACCTGTTTTTGGATTCATCCATCGTATAGTATACGTACTATTTTCGTATTATACGAACAATTAAGTACGTTCTGCATGGCATCAAACTGTGAACTAATGTCATTGTCGGTGACAAATGAATGTATGTGTGTGTTTCATTTCTTCGTGATTCAAGACATTTCCCTTTCCAGTGTATAGTAGTGAAAGCAAAACTTCTTAACACGCTTTCTGGATGCGAATCCAGGAAAATACTGCCAAGACCGCATGCACACCATGGCGCTCTGCCACCCAGCAAAAATGAATAGATCGGTTTCCTTTCGAAAAAGCAAAATAAAACCAAGTTTTGATGTATTCTCAAAATAACTCTCCCCGATCTGGGAGGTGTAGATAGAGGAGGCAAACACGTGGAAAGGTTAAAGAGTATCGGAAATAGTAGCTAATTTTGTTATCAAAACAAGCATGTGCTTTGATATCAACTATTTCCTTCCGATAACATCACAGGCCCTCACTTCAAAAGAGAAAAAAA
>NC_090256.1:77006835-77019335 GCF_037325665.1 Littorina saxatilis | reverse complement strand
CTAATTAAAATGTCAAATACTCAGAAAATAGATCAAGTTCTCATTGTGCAGCTATCGTTATGACCATAGAACCATTTCTGTTAAAGGTGTCATTACATTTAGAACTGAAAAGGTGAGTTAAAACCAAAACAATTAACAGCATTAAACTTTCGACAAACTTGTACTTACAAGGAGCTCAGCTGATGGAGTCCAGAAAAGGAGTCTGGGGCAACGAAGGAAATCTGGTTGTTGCTTAAATCTCTGCAACACACAGTTGCATTTGAGTTTGAGCATGAATACTTCCCCTAAACCTAACAAACACACACACACACACACACACACACACACACACACACACACACACACACACACACACACACACACACACACACACACACACACACACACACGCACATGCATGCACACCGCTTAAGACTCTTAGAACTTTAAATAGAAAAAAACACGAACAAAATGCACAAGCAAAAAAGCACACAAACAGCAAAAAAGATAAGGAAAAAAAGCAACGACCAATTCGTGCAGGTAAGTAGTGTCTTCGCCCTCATTCTTACTTTGAAATCGCAAATTTAATTCATCATTAATCAATCAATCAATCAATTGATATCAATCAATCAATCAACCAAATAAAAGTAAATAAATAAATAAACCTGTACAGGTTTTTTTTTATTCTTCTGCGTTCCCGAAAAAGAAAACGATCGTTTACATGTTTGTTAAAATCTATTAATTTGAAGATCGAAACTGACGGGCGCTGTGGCGGGGTGGTAAGACGTCGGCCTCTTAATCGGAAGGTCGAGGGTTCGAATCCCGGTCGCGGCCGCCTGGTGGGTTAAGTGTGGAGATTTTTCCGATCTCCCGGGTCAACTTATGTGCAGACCTGCTAGTGGCTTATCCCCCTTCGTGTGTACACGCAAGCACAAGACCAAGTGCGCACGGAAAAGATCCTGTAATCCATGTCAGAGTTCGGTGGGTTATAGAAACACGAAAATATCCAGCATGCTTCCTCCGAAAGCGGCGTATGGCTGCCTTAATGGCGGGGTAAAAACGGTCATACACGTAAAATTCCACTCGTGCAAAAAACACGAGTGTACGTGGGAGTTTCAGCCCACGAACGCAGAAGAAGAAGAAGAAGAAGAAGATCGAAACTAGAATACAGCGTAAAACGCCTGGGATTTGTTTTTAACAGATTTGTTTTCTTCGTCTCTTGTCTCTCACACGCACACACACAACGCATCTAAGTTATTACTCACATTCTTCGAAGTTTCTTCATGTCAGCGAATATTCTGCTCGGGATCTGCGTGATGTGGTTTTCCTCCAGACGTCTGAAACAGTGAAGACATAGGCCATTAGTCAGTCTCTGTTAAGCTGAATGCAGGTAATTGTCTTGTCAGAAATGTATCATACATTAATTAGGTAATTAGACTCTCACGCTGCGCTTCCTTGTTTATCTTAACGAACCTCACCAAGAGAGGCCGAAGATGGGAGATGAAGGGGGGGGGGGGGGGGGGGAAGCTGCGACAAGGGCAAGCCAAGCTGCACTTTTAACTCTGAGTAAGGCAAAACTTTGAGTAGAGTCCAAACAGCAAAAAAAAATAAATAAAAAAACCCAACGCAGCACACAAATCAAAAAGGTAAAGAAGACGAAAACAAGAAAACAGACCAGGAAAAACAAGAAAACAGACCAGGAAAAACAAGAAAACAGACCAGGAAAAACAAGAAAACAGACCGGGAAAAACAAGAAAACAGACCAGGAAAAACAAGAAAACAGACCGGGAAAAACAAGAAAACAGACCAGGAAAAACAAGAAAACAGACCAGGAAAAACAAGAAAACAGACCAGAAAAAACAAGAAAACAGACCAGGAAAACAAGAAAACAGACCAGGAAAACAAGAAAACAGACCAGGAAAAACAAGAAAACAGACCAAGAAAACAGACCAGGAAAAACAAGAAAACAGACCAGGAAAACAAGAAAACAGACCAGGAAAAACAAGAAAACAGACCAGGAAAAACAAGAAAACAGACCAGGAAAGACAAGAAAACAGACCAGGAAAAACAAGAAAACAGACCAGGAAAAACAAGAAAACAGACCAGGAAAAACAAGAAAACAGACCAGGAAAAACAAGAAAACAACAACAACAAGATCGACCCAGAAAGAACCAAAAGAAATAAGATGAAGAGAAGAAGCCTGGCGCAGCGGCGGCAGTGTGAGGCAAATGGCGGGAGACAGGGAACCATTAGAGTCCCAGGCAGGGGAGAGAACCCCGGCAAATGTATATTGATTAGGGGAGGTAATGGCGACGGCGCCAGCTGGAAGCCCGCAAGAAGCCAGACTGTGATGATGAAAGTGGCGGGAACCTGTCTCCAGCATCCCCCGACCTGTCCCATCAGCCTGAGGAAAAGATGTCATCTTTCTGCTGGAGCCTTTTTCTTTCAGGTCCTCTGCCACTGAATATCCATTTTTCCAGGTCCTCTGCCACTGAATATCAATTTTTAGGTCCAATGTCACTGAATATCTTTTTTTAATGTCCTCTGCCAATGAATATCCATTTTTGTAGGTCCTCTGCCACTGAAGATCCATGTTAAAGTACTCTGCCGCTGAATATTCATATTTGTAAGGTCCTCTTGCACTGAATATCCATTTTTAAGGTCCTCTGCCACTGAATATCCACTTTTTAGGTCTTCTGCCACTAAAAATCCGTTTTTAGGTTCTCTGCTAATGAATATTCATGTTTTAGGTCCTCTACCACTGAAAATCCATGTGTAGGTCCTCTATCACTGTATATCCATTTTTCAGGTCTTCTGCCATTGAATATCAATTGTTTACGTCCTCTGCCATTCAATATCCATTTCTAGGTCCGCTGCCTCTGAAAATCCATTTCAAGGTCCTCAGCCACGGAATATCCATTTTTAGGTCCTCTGCCATTCAATATCAATTTTTTAGGTCCCCTGCCATTCAATATAATTTTTTTAGGTCCTCTGCCATCAGATATCCATTATTTTAGGTCCTCTGCAACCGAACTTGTATCCATTTTTATCATGTCCTGTGCCGAAGACATTTCATGACGATGACACAGCCGCAGAGTTGCCCTGTTCTCCCGCCCATATTCTAATCTCAACCCTGTTCCGACTGCTCTAACAAGTCGAGGTCAAGAATTTATTGCCTTGGGGATGTCTTTTGTTCAATCTGCGGCCACTCATGGTCAGTTTATGCATGCCCTGACAATCCTGTCGCAAGAAAGGCAATAAAACATTGGCCGACTCCCGGGCCGCGCAGAACGTTAAGGCAATTTCATTTTTTAGGGAGTCAGAAGCCGATGACGGACACCGGGCCTACATTCTGCTTGAAGCGAAGACGTTACAACTTTTGCTAGACAGAGAATGGAGAGAGCGAGAGAGAGAGAGAGATAGAGAGAGAGAGAGAGAGAGAGAGAGAGAGAGAGAGAGAGATGGAGACTGGGAGAGAGAGAGAGAGAGAGAGGGAGAGAGAGAGAGAGACAGAGAGAGTGAGAGATGTGGGTGGGGGGGAGAGAAGAAGAGAGACGAGGGGAATAAGAGAACCAGAATAAGAGACACAGAGTCAGGGAGAGACAGAGACAGAGATATATATGGGTTGAACAACGAGAAGAAGGAAAGAAAGGAAGAAGAGGAAGAGGAACTGAGAAAAACTAAGTGTTGCATCACGCTATCACTGACTAGGACTGATGATGTACGACTCACCAACTGTATCAGCCTCATCCACAACAGCTATTCCAAAAACCTCCCGCCAAAGGAATGCAAGCAGTGCAAAAATAAGAAGCAAAAAGACCCCAAAAAAATGGAGAGTAAAACAAAAGCCTAGAGCACCAGCACAGAAGCAGCATCATCTTCAGTTTCTTCCCTCCTCCCCGACTCTTTACATAGTGACAGGTGAGCTGTTGCCTTGTCTCTCACACACCTACACCGACATCCCCTCCTAATTCCCCTCGTCACCCCCCCCCCCCCCCCATCCTTCCTTCATTTTCTTTTCTTTTATATCTGGGCATTTGCTGGTTCTGCCTCCTTTTCCACCCTTTATGTTTCAATTATTTGACGTCTACTTGTGATTCGGCACCTATGTCCTGTCTGTCTGACTTTCTCCGTCGACAACAAAAGGTGGGGGTGGGGGGGGGGGGGGGGAAGGTGTGTTTAATAAATACATCGGCCCCAAAGCAAACCATATAGGTTGAAGGGACGGTAAACCCCAACTGAACACAGTGTAGAATTGGACTAATACGCCAGTTATAACGACCCGGGTTTCTCCAGAAACGCAGCATGTAACGATGTTTCATGTGGCATGTTTCAGACCAAATACACGGAGAGGAATTTAGAAGACGTACAGAAAACATTAGCAAATGCAGCGGCCAGCCCCCGCGTTCTGCTGAGTCTGTCAGCAGAGCTCCCTGAAGCGGCAAAACGTATTACACGAAGCAATTAGCAGATATGCTCCCACTGCACGTGCTAATTGCTTTCAGTGACAGGAAAACGTGCTTTAAGGTGCCATGTATGTTTGTACATGTATACATATTAATAATCGTGCTATGTATTCCATGTAGGTGTAGACTGTACAGTACAGGCTGTACCTAACTGAGCCCAAAGTTGAACTGATTTTATCCCAAATTCAGTTCAAAAAGCTTCGTGAAGAGAGCTTCATGAATTAGAAGAGAGAGAGAGAGAGAGAGAGAGAGAGAGAGAGAGAGAGAGAGAGAGAGAGAGAGAGAGAGAGAGAGAGAGAGAGAGAGAGAGAGAGAGAGACTCAGACTCAGAACTTTATTACAAAAGGATAAAGGTTTTAGGCAAAGCCTATTCTTCCAACCTGTCCTTTATACAACACATAAAGACAGACGCACATTAAAAATATAAATTCAATCATATAAAATACAGAAATAGTCATTGTATGGAATGCAACACAATGTGCATTTAAGGAATTACCTAAGGAGAACTCAAAAATTACAAAATTACATTGACATAGTTATACCTTTCATTTGGGAATAAAGTTGCTCTGATCAGCTACACATCCGTTAACACTAGTACAAAATGTACAAGAGAGAGAGAGAGAGAGAGAGAGAGAGAGAGAGAGAGAGAGAGACAGAGAGAGAGAGAGAGAGAGAGAGTGGGGGGGGGGGAGAGAGAGATTTCCACGCAATCCTAATCAGTGTTAATCCCACTCAGTTACATCCGCATCCTCTTCTTCTCATCTCTCATCCGTCTTGCCCTTCATCATCATCATGACCATCACAACATGTTCACCATCACCGCCACCACGAGACTCCCACCACCATCATCATCACAACATATACGCTATCCCCCCTCCACTACCAACACCAATAACACCATCACAATCATCGAGACCATCACAATATCTTCACCTCCACCCCCACCACCATCACCATCATCACAACATATTCACCATCACCACCACGAGACTTCCCCCAATCACCGCCACCTTCACCGACCGAAGCCTTTGCCCATTTCAGCTTCACTGAAACCCACTTGACACTCACATTTCCGTGGCGGACTCGGGTATGTTGTCGGGTATGTCCGTGAGTCCCTTGTCCCGACAGTCCACCACGCCCTCGATACAGCGGCACTGGCGCGGACACATGTTCTCCAGGATGCACTCCTTGTTCCGCTGCAGATCGTACCCAGCTGCAACGTCAAACAAACACCTCCATCAAACAGGGACAATGGTGGTGATGCTGGGTGAAGAAGAAGGACATTTTGGTTGGGGATTATCGGATCTAGCAATCAGACGCGTTAAATTCTGAGTCGACACACATGCATTTATCACACACTTTCGTCTTCTCTCTCTTACTCCCTCAAACACAAAATTCGATAACTAGCTCATGCAGTGTCTGGATCATCTTTTAGTTGCTAGACAAACAAAAAGAAAGAAACACACAAACATAGATAATTATTAAAGACAGATGAATTTATTTAAATCTCCTGCCCTCATGGAAAAATCCAATAGAGAGAAAAACACAAACAGACCTCAGCCTCTGTCCCCTCAGGGGCTGATCACATAATTTTTAACTTGGGGGTTTCCGAAGTTCTTATAGAGACAATTCGACGACGCGAAACGATTAGTTGAGGGCGCAAAGCGTTCGAACCTCCTTGTGGGGTCAGGGGGCATGCCCCCCTCCCCCCGGAAAATGTTGATAAGAACAAGAAAAATGGAGTAATCTGGTGCAATCTGAGCACAAAAAAAACTTCCCCTAATACACCATCCAAAAAGTAATTTCAAGAAGAAATATTTGGATCGAAACAAGGACATTTGACCGATCTGGTGCAACCTGAGCCAGCAAATTACCCAATTACTTTCCAAAACTGACACTTAGAAGACGAAGGCCTGCTCCTAGGGGGGTCCTGTTGCATGCCCCCCCGGAAAAGTTTTGATTAAAATTAAGAAAAATGGAGCAATCTGGTGCGATCTGAGCAATCAGTTTTTCTTTGTTTTTAAATTTATTTATATATTTTTATTTTTCATTTTATTTTTTTAAGGCTACCGGGGGGGGGGGGGGGGTCCGGAAACCCCAGAAACCCCCCTGGATCCGCCCCTGCCCCTTTAAAGAAAACATTCACTCAAAGTAAAAAAAACACCACAAAAACCACCCAAAAAAACACAAATACAGCATTCGTGGTTCAAAACTTACGGATGCACTTGAAGTCATTTTCTTGTAGCTCTGCGATCTCGGCATTTTTCAAGTGTTGCGGCTGCGCACACTCAGTGAAGAGCGCGAGCTCCGGATGTTTGCGCAGCCATCTTGCCAGCCAAGAGAGATGACAGTCACACACCAGGTGATTGTCGCTGATTCGTCTGCACACACAGAGAAAATAAACCTGCAGGCTTTTCGCTCACTGTGCTCTGCAAAACACACAGACTAAAAACTTACAGGCTCATTCTTCGTCCGCAAAACACACACACGCGCACGCGCACGCACGCACGCACGCACGCACACGTACACTACTAAACGCACACCACATGCGTACACAGACATGCATACTGACATACATCACACATATATGCAAAGAGAGAGAGAGAGAGAGAGAGAGAGAGAGAGAGAGAGAGAGAGAGAGATTCACGGTTTATTTCTGTCCAAGCACACGACAGACAATCACATGCAAGGCAGGCAGTCACCAAGGTAACAGTTATTGCAGCAGATTCGTGTGGAAAAATATGGCATCTATGACACAGGGTACAACACTGTGTCATACGAAATGAAATACAATCATGGTTACTCGAGGGTGTTTTCACGTAGTATGTATTCAGGTTGTTTCAAAATAATAAGGTACGCCATCTGTGAAGTCATAATGAAAAGACTTCTCACAAAATGGTTACGAGCTATCAGACGCTGTTAATTCGTCATCACACGCCCCCGGCACCCTCCCCCCCCCCCCCCCCCCCCTCTCTCTCTCTCTCTGACTTTCGTACAAAACGCCACACCCCACAGGCCAAAAGTCTACATCTCCATTTCAGCGATACTCGAATCATCATTCCACTGGCTAATGACGACCCCTAAAAGAGCTCCTGTCATACAAGCATCCCCGGAATGTCTCCTGTGATCAAACTGTTTCAAGTGTTATTATCCCCCTTGAAGAGAGGACAGCCAAAACAAACGGAAAAGTTCATCCGCACATTGCGATTTTCTGCCTTGATGCTCCGTCGCGATATAACCTTCGTGGTTGAAAACGACGTTAAACACCAAATAAAGAAAAGAAATGCCTTGATGCTCTCAGCACGGTGATTAGCGCCATTCCTTGAGACGTTTATATGGCATTCACACACTGCTTTTCACGTGCCTTGTACGTTGATTGTAAAGACACATCACGCTACACCAGGCGAAAACCCGCACTTTTGGGTCCCCGAGGACAGTCGACACGGCTTCTCTCCCTTCCATCTCCTTGATTTATTTCCCCTTGACTTTATCACAATAAACGCGGTGGTTGTTTTTCAATGTGAAAATAATGATGCTGCTTTTTACAGATTTTCTCTTTGCAGTCATTATCAGAACATTGTTTTCACGTATTAGTCTTTTGTGCTTTCTAATGTCCATTCATCCTAAAGTCTCAACGGTCGGTATAAAGGCTGCATTTTACATGACGACGGAAACCATTGGTAGTGCTGCGTCCGCGGGGTATTGACTGCATGCATGACATGACTCTCTTTTCTCGTTATCTTTATATAGCCTGTTGTTGCATGTTTTGTTATTTCACTTTTGTACAATGGGCATATTAAAAATGAAAGCGTTGAAACTGACTTCGTGATTGTACTTCCACAACATGACGAGCATACAAACAGAGAAAGAGGAGCACAGAGATACGGGGGGGGGGGGGGGGGGGGGGGGGGATAAAGAGAGCGAGGGAGAGAGAGAGAAAGAGACAAGCTAAGAAGCCGCCATACTCGATTAGAAAAGTGTTCATTTTCTCTTTCGCTGTCTGTCAGTCTATCTGTCCCTTTGTGTTCTTACTTCAGTTATCCGTTTCGTTTTTTTAAATTTTTTTTTAGTTAGACCCTCTTCAGGGCGAGGGCTAGATGTCAAAAAGCAGATCACTGCTGAATCTATTACCCTCGTTAAATATATAATTGTCATTGCCATTGTCATTGTAGTTGCCTGTCAGTCTGCGTGTCTGTCCGTCTCTCTCTCTCACTCTCTATCAGCTCCTCCCCACCCCACCCTCACCCCCATCCCCCCTAAAGTAAAGGAAAATGTCTACTAAATCCGCTTTCCTGCCTCGTCACGGACTTCACTTTCAGTTTTGTTCTTTTGGACACAGTGCTCAGTGATGTGTTTCTGACACTGGGTGACGCCCCTTTATCCGTCCCCCTCCCTCCTCCCTTCCCCTCTTTTCAGCATGACGGCAGGCGAGGCAAAGATACGACAACCTTATTAGCACGCAGCTAGTCATTTTCTCCTCCAGCACAACGATTCTTCACTCGCCCATGTCGGCGATGAAAGGCAAAAATGGCCGTGAAATTACGGGTGTCAAAATGGGACTAAAAAGGCGATGGAATGTGTCGGGAGACGACAGAGGAGTTTGGCGTTGTGTTATCAGGCCTCAATAAACTATGTCTGTGGTTTAGGCCTGTGCGGCGGACACACTGCGCTTCAGTGTTGCTGGGATAGAAGTTTTTTCACATCAGAACCAATGCATGTTCAACGAAAGAAGAAGAAGAAGAAGAAGAAGAAGATGAAAAAAAAGAAGCTTGCAATTGTCACCGAGACAAAACATGTTATTTGTCCACTTACATAGATCTACGCTTTACAACTTCTCTGCCAATGGCAAGACCAAAAGCTTGAATTGAAGAATGTCGTGTTTATGTTTGCCTCGTCGTCGTCTTTGCCGTTTCCCCATTCCGTCATACAGCACTAAAATGCAAAGCATCTGGCGTCCACTGAGCAGGGATGTTCAGTATCTTACCGGTTGAAAGCTGAACACTAACACACACACAATCGGCAACCGGGCAGGCCTATCGGTTTATAATGTTTCATCAGAGGACAACACGTTTCGCCCTGCAGTCCGGACCGTGACGATTAAACAGCGAACGACAACAACAACATAATGTTTCATTTTCCCATCGCAAATATCATAGTGCATGCAACGTATAGTTACCACGTGTCTTGACATGGTTCGCCACCATACCTTCCCAGACGGTTGGCAGTGTTTTATGAGAGCTAGAACTGCACTATGTACTATGATATCACTTTTTACGATAACATGAAAGTCTCTGCAACCTCAGCACGGAGGGAAACCTGGCAGGATTCGCTCTAATAAGTGATCAACATAACGGCCATTGCGTTTAAAGGACTCGTGATAGATGGAACGGAGAGGGAGGGACTAGATATATAGGTAAGAGCGGTAATTAAGTGATGAGACAGATAGCTGCACGCTGCAGTGACTGCACGTTTCACCCACTCTGCTGCGCCTAGTTCCCAAAGGCCACAAGGCGGGATTTGTTGCGCAGGCCCAGCGAAGATTAACAGAGGTAGAAGTTCCTTTAGACAGCTCAGACCAATCACCTGAGAGAAATGACGTAACACTCTCTTCCTGAAGCGCCATGCAAAATTATACTAATGCGCCGAGTTAGGGAAGTTTCTGGTATATCCTACCTCTTCCATCTTGTGTAAATCAACAAAAATCAAGGAACGCGGCAAAGTCGCGTCTACACTTTGCCCTCAAGATCTGGAAGGTAACAGGGCCCAACTTTAAAAAAGTTTGCTTCAGTCTGCCTCTCCTTCTGTCTGTCTGTTTATTTCTATCTATGTCTCTCTCTCTCTGTCTATGTCTCTCTCTGTCTCTGTCTGTCTGTCTGACTGTCCCCCCCCCCCCCCTCTCTCTCTCTCTCTCTCTCTCTCTCTCTCTCTCTCTCTCTCTCTCTCTCTCTCTCTCTCTCTCTCTCTCTCTCTCTCTCTCTCGTACATTAGTTCGTCCTCATGTGTCAGCTTATTCATTTCTCTGCATGTCCAACGACATAATTATTGTTGTGAAGCAGCCATGCATCCTGCATGCAGTTTAGGCATTGCAGACATTGTTGCCGAGGCCTGTAGGTCACGAGGGATAACCAGCTTGATACTGCGAAACCTGGTGTATGCTGTGCATGACAACATTCGAGGCAGACCTTGTTGTTTTACTTGGGAATTCTTGTTTTCTATCTTTTAGACATCTAGCTTCAAAAACATTCAAGAATAAGACAGTTTTCTACATTTGTACCTGAACTTGACGCCACCGTGGCCTTGACATTTGTCGAGGATGAACCAGGCTGGCGTTATATCTGGAGGTCACCAGATCCTGGACGTCTGTGTGGCGTTTCTTATCTTAGGCTTCAAAAGCATTCAAGAAAATGCAAATTTTCCTCTTTTTTTTTTATCTCGACTTTGTCGCCGCTATGACTTTGAAATCCTGACATGAAACCCGAACTCCCAAGTAAAACAACAAAGTCTGTCTCGAATTGTGCCATGCGCGGCATACACCAGGCTGCAAAGACTAAAGTCGGTTATCCCCCGTGTAGGTGCAGCACAACGAGCAAAGAGCGAGTAGAGAGCCAAAGAAATCAGAGAGCTGCAATATTGCATATTACCTGTCTCAATTGACAACAGGGTCGTTAGGCTAATGGCTTCCAGCTAGCCTGCAACTCAAGGGTCTGCGTATTCCGCCTGTCGAATTATGATGTTAATGCCCTGCTGGTAACTCTCTCTTCGTCGTTCTGTTCTTTCGTCAGTCTGTCCTCCTTTCCGGACGTCCTTCTTTTCTGTCTGTCTGTCTGTCTATCTGTCTGTCTATCCGAGGATGGATGTCTGTCTGCCTGTCTGTCTTTCCACCTGTCTGTCTGTCTGTCTCTCTGTCTCTCTGTGTGTGCCTCTCTCTCTCTCTCTCTCTCTCTCTCTCTCTCTCTCTCTCTCTCTCTCTCTCTCTCTCTCTCTCTCTCTCTCTCCAGTCTCTATTTTGATATCACTGTCTCAACAGACCATAGCAAAAAATATCATCACACAGTCCGTCAATATTGGGTAAGAGAGAGAGAGAGAGAGAGAGAGAGAGGGAGAGAGAGAGAGAGAGAGAGAGAGAGAGAGAGAGAGAGAGAGAGAGAGAGAGAGAGAGAGAGAGAAAGAGAAAGAAGGAGAGAAAGAGAAAAAGAAAAAGAGGGTCGGTCAAAAAGACGGACAGAGAGACAGAGATAGACAGACATGCTGGGAATGGAAATAAAGACAAAAAGGCATTTATGTCAGGAACTAAAAGTTCACACTGTCGGCGAGCAGGATGTCATTGTGTGATAAGGATCTCAATTCACTGCACGATGATCCACTGCACTTATTGAAAGCCCGTTTGTGCACAGACTCTTCTTTCGTCACTGACGTCCAAAGAGAGAGAGAGACTCTGAGAGAAAGGGCAAGAGAAAGCGAGAGAGAGAGAGAGAGAGAGAGAGAGAGAGAGAGAGAGAGAGAGAGAGAGAGCAAGAGAGAGAGAGAGAGAGAGAGAGAGAGAGAGAAAGCACACAAGAGAGAGAGAGAGAGAGAGAGAGAGAGAGAGAGAGCGCGAGAGAGAGAAACAGTTAAGTTACATAACATTTGTGTGTGAGTTAAAAAAAAACGTTCCCGATTTTATGTTTGTATCCTTCACAATCGGTGTCAAGGGAAGTCAGTATCGCCAAAATGTGAACAGTAATCAAACAAAGCAAGTAAGTCAACAGAAATATCAAAGGATTTATATATTCACGCCGTCGTGTGTGTGAAGGTGAAACACACACGTTTGGAGGAGTCGCGGTGCTGAGCTAGGCCATCATACACGCTAAACTCACGGACCGTGAACAACCGGTGTATTCAGACCCAACTAACTGACCCACAGCCAAGCGAACTTCACACTGCGCCGTCGCGCTGCCTTCCGAGTTGACCGTCAGGTTTACCAAGAACCTCTTTATCATAGTCAAACACTTGTGGCAGAAGTTTTCGCGCAATACTGTCAGGCTTGTACAGGGGTTCCTTGCACATGGTCACCTA
>NC_090256.1:76999335-77001835 GCF_037325665.1 Littorina saxatilis | reverse complement strand
TTTGTCATGGAAGTGTTCAAAGGATGCGTTATTGCACAAAATCCCCCCCCTCTCTCTCTCTCTCTCTCTCTCTCTCTCTCTCTCTCTCTCTCTCTCTCTCTCTCTCTCTCTCTCTCTCTCTCTCTCTCTCTCCCACACACACATACACACACACACACACACACACGCACACTAACACACACACTAACACACACACACACACACACACACACACACACACACACACACACACACACACACACACACACACCCGTGAATCAACCTCTTCAGACATCACTTCCCGCCAAAGATGAAGCTTTGAAGATGAAGACCAGTATTGGAGCAGTCCGCGGTACAAGCCATCAACAACTGTACGACGAGTCAGACTTTATTTCACTTTTAGAGAGGCGTAAACGTCAAAAATTGATATTATTTTACAAGATTGTACACCGTAAGGTGCCAAACTACGTACTTGCGATATTGCCACCATTAATATCAACTAATAACCCATATCGCCAGCGCAGACCTTTAGATAGGAAAGTTCTATCGTTTAACACTGAATTATACAGAAACTCATTTCTCCCATCTACAACACAACTCTGGAATTCTTTACCAGACTACATAAAACTTAGTGAGTCCCTTAGTGAATTCAAGCACTTTTTGTCAAAAAACGATTTAAGTCCGCCGTGTTATTGGTTTTCTGGAGATCGCATATCACAAACAATTCACTGTAAGTTCAGGCTATATAAGTGATCTTAATAAATATCTTGTGAGACGACACGTTGCGACCTTCCGCTAAACACACATGAATACCGGGGAAAACTAAATAATTACTGGGCAGTAAAAATAAATACTGGGCAGTAGTTAAACGACAGTTTGGCTTTGAAGGACACAATGTTGCAGCTTTTTAGCCAGCGTGTCAGTTTCAAAGTCAATAGCAACTACCAAAATAAACTGAATGAAATAAAAACACGGGGAGACCCTTTTTATTTATTTTTTATTTTTTTGTTTTTAATCTCAGTTGCATGCAGGTGGCTGCTACTGCATTTTAGTTTTTTTGTCTTCTCTCTCACCTTTGTTTTTGAAGCGGGGAGCATCCTTCTTCATTGTTATATTTCTTTTTTTTAATCAAAATGTTTACATGTTTAAGTTAACAAACTTTATCAATAAACTAATGTCATGTTAACCAAAGATTTAAAAAAAAAACCATTCCTGCCGAAAATTATTTTTTTAAATCAATTTTGCTACTATAACGTACTCTTTTGCACATGAAGAAAATAAACAAAAATAAACAAATGCCAAAGAGTAAAAAAAAAAAATACGGACAGATGGCAATTTGAACTCGACTCCATCGCGCATCAGGCGAATGAGAGAACCGTTCGGCTACGGAATCAGTAGAAACAAGAAATTCCTCCGAGGTAGGAAAAACACCCCCGTTGGTCAAAGGGAAATAACCATTCTCACTGCCACCAACTGAGAAGGTTATTTCCCTTTGACCATTAATATGTGCCTCTATAAGTCCTTGTAGAATCTTAATCCACCAATAACTCCCTAACCGTGTGTTTGACTGGTCCCAATTTTTGTAAGGACCGTCTCAGGAATGTATAGAACCTGTTCACCAAGTTTGGTGACGATCGGTCCGTTCATTCTTGAGATCTATATGCGAACACAAACACACACCCAAACAAACAAACAAACACATCGAGCGAATCCTATACACACCCCTATACCGGGGGTGTAATAAATTGACACTGTAATGCAGCACCCTTTCATCACAAGCCGGTATGATCGAGCATCGGTTGAAATCTTTCGCGAGCGGTATCTCGTATTTGTCCGCAATGCATTGGTGCTTAAATGACACCAATGTGTGTCCACGAGGGACATAAATCTACAAACAATATTTGAACAAGATTTATTCAAAATTGACGGTTTTAGAAGAGGGGAATGGGTCCTCTAACTTTACAGCTCGGAGACACCCGGGTAAGTCCTTACCGGAGTTTCATAAATAACACTTAGCGGACCTATCGAGCGGAAGTGGTTTTACAGGCCAGTATATGAGTTGCAGCTGATTTAAGAATACGGGTCCTGGACCAGGCCGACGACCCTCCACGAGAAGCTGCAGGGACCTGTGGAGGCTCTACATAAGACCACCAACTTCATTTCCAGAGCTGGACTTCAAGTGTAAAGGCGAACAAGAAGAAGAAGAAGAAGATCAGAATTGAAAAGCAGGGCGATGGGGTGGGGGTTCACTTTGTTGCACTTCCACGTGTTTGAGAGCTAATTATTATCATCACTGTTTTGGTTGTTTCACGTGCAGCAGAGCCCTGGTGTGAACGAGAGAATGATCAAGTAGATGGGACCCAGACACAAGGCCGGATTGGTTGAAATATCAAGCAGTTTGATCTTGTGTCTGAGTCCCACACGGTTGGACATATTACCGAATTACATAATAATGCATGCCCCTAAAACAAGTACACAAACACTCGAAATCAAACAGAAGAAAAAAACCATTCAATAAACT
>NC_090256.1:76979335-76996835 GCF_037325665.1 Littorina saxatilis | reverse complement strand
AAGGTTTTAGGCAAAGCCTATTCTTCCAACCTGTCCTTTATACAACACATAAAGACAGACGGACATAACAAATACAACTTCAATCATATAAGATACAGAATTACATTGTATGGATTGCAACACAATGTGCATTTAAGGAATTATATAAGGAGAACTCAAAAATTACAAAATTACATTGACATAGTTAAACCTTTCATTTTGAGAATTAAGTTGCTCAAATCAGCTACACATCCGTTAACACTAGTACAAAATGTTCAACAAAATAACAATCGAACAAGACATTTCATTCACGAATGATGTGTGAACGTGACTGTCTCTGAGAGAGAGAGAGAGAGAGAGAGAGAGAGAGAGAGAGAGAGAGAGAGAGAGAGAGAGAGAGAGAGAGAGAGAGAGAGAGAGAGAGAGAGAGAGAGAGAGAGAGAGAGAGATAGATAATTGAATTGAACTTTATTTAACAAGAATTAAGATTTAAGGCTACGCCTTTTCTTACAATCGGTCCTTGGGACGCATAGACACACAATTATATAATTAAAAATTAAAAAGTTAAAAAGTTAACCGCCAACAAAAGGAGGTCGGAAAACTTCAGCACGTGATAATAAAGATGACGATGATGATGATGATGACGATGATGATCATGATAATGATGATGATGATGATGATGATGATGATGATGATGATGAAGATGAGGCATGAAGAGCATACATATGTGGTTATTCATAAAATCAAATGCATACTATGCAGGTAATTATAAATACAAGCTGGTAGCAATCGAACATGTAGCAATAGTACAACAAAAATATGTTCAGAATATACAATGCACAGCATATCTTTGACGTAATACTAAGTGTGGTAAATCAAAAGGCGTTAAACTACAAAGACATTAAGTGGTTTTTAACAACATTTTTTAAAACTTTTTAATGACTTTAAAAGGATGATGGAAGTGAATTCCAAACTGAAGTACCCGAAAAAGCAAGACTGGTCTTACACAGGTCAATTCGTGGAATCGGTGGGATCAAGTTGACCGACCCATATCTGTGGGTAGCTTTATTAAATAATGATGTAATGTAAATCGGCACTTTACCGTAATACAATGTATGCATGAAAATGGCTTTGTTTAACTTGAGATGCTTTTCCAGTGGAAGAAAGTTAAGCATTTTTAATTTCATATCTGTTGAGGCATTATCCTTTACGATGAGTTTGGCCGAGCGACGATAGAGAGAGTCTAACTTTTTCAAGTGGACATCACTGCTGCCATCCCAGAGCGTCGAAACATAATTAATGTGAGGTATTACATGAGCATGGTGGAACATTTCCAGAGTCCTTCTCTCCGTAAATTGCTTTAACTTGGCTAGGAGAGAAACGTTCTTGGCTACTTTCTTGCAAATATGCTGTAATTGTGCCTGCCACTTGAATTCACAATCAATAATTACCCATAAAACGCGATGCGGTTGAACTTGTTCAATTGATTGCGTACCAACAGTAAGATTTAGTTTGAGTGGAGAAATCTGGTGTTTTTGTCTGGTTGCAATTACCATACTTTTAGTTTTTATTGGATGGACAAGCATAGCATTAGCACTACACACGTTATTTACATCTTTTAAAGATGCTTGAAGGGTTTTTTTTTTTTTGTGGTTTTTTTTGCTTAACGCCCAGCCGACCACGAAGGGCCATATCAGGGCGGTGCTGCTTTGACATTTAACGTGGGCCACACACAAGACAGAAGTCGCAGCACAGGCTTCATGTCTCACCCAGTCACATTATTCTGACACCGGACCAACCAGTCCTAGCACTAACCCCATAATGCCAGACGCCAGGCGGAGCAGCCACTAGATTGCCAATTTTAAAGTCTTAGGTATGACCCGGCCGGGGTTCGAACCCACGACCTCCCGATCACGGGGCGGACGCCTTACCACTAGGCCAACCGTGCCGGTCTGTTTGAAGGGAGGACTCTATTACTGGAACAGACTTTCCACTTGCATGAAGAGAAGAATCGTCAGCAGAGAGAGAGAGGAGGTGTGAGAGAGAGAGAGAGAGAGAAAGAGATAGTGAGGGAGAGAGACAGAGAGAGAGAGAGATAGAGAGATAGAGAGAGAGAGAGAGAGAGAGAGGCAGAGACAGAGAGAGAGACAGCGAGGAGGAGAGAGAGAGGGGGTGAGAATGAGAAAAAGAGAGAGGAGACAGAGAGAGAGAGAGAAAATGAGAGGGGAGAGAGAGAGAGAGAGAGAGAGAGAGAGAGAGAGAGAGAGAGAGAGAGAGAGAGAGAGAGAGAGAGACCGACAGACAGACAAGCAGACAGACAGACAGACAAGCAGACAGACAGACAGACAGAGAGAGAGAGAGAGAGAGAGAGAGAGAGAGAGAAAGAGAGAGAGAGACAGGGACAGAGACAGAGACAGAGAGACAGAGAGATGAAGAAAGTATGGCTGCCAACAACTCCCACAAAAAGACACTCGAGAAGACCTGACATAACTCTATATTCACCAACTACTTCTGCACTTCTGGCACTCTACAAGCCATGCTTTCTCTTGTTGATCGAACCGGGACAAACACTTTGACTTTATCACAATGTGAAAAGAATGCTGTGTGCAATATGGCAGTGTACATTTACTAGAGGAGTTGGGTGAAGCTCTTGGCGGTATATGTTGACTTACAAAGTGTTTAATCTATAGATGTAAAGGAGCGGTTCGTACCATATGAACTTGACTTTGAGGCCAAAACTCCTTCATAAAGATTACAGAAAATAATATGTAACAACACTCACATATCATTTTTATCAAGTCAGTTTCTGTAAAATAATCCTTGTTTTATTTTTTTCAAAGATGCAAACTTCCAGCGTTTATGTATCTGTGTTTAGCGTATCGGGGTACTTAAAAATAATATGTGGGAAGAGTGGGTGGGGCCGGAAGGGACGAATATGTATCACTTTAAAATACATCTGTTGCAAGAGGTTTTTTTTCAAACCAGGTTAAACGCATCACGACACAATCTTCCGTGAGATTCATAAGAGAGGAATTCGCATTATTAAAGTTAAAAGTTTTATGTTAAAAAACATAGGAAATAAGATGTCATCGAGGTGATTCTTTCTACATGCAAATGACCCTTTACATCAATTCTGTCATCGTTTTCCAACTTAATATAAGAGGTTCCTATCAAACTTGTGTTTGAAGGCTGAAGATGCTGCCTTTTGGCGTGAACCCTTTGTCCATCTTGACTGAGTCATGTAGCTCACTGTGTGAATCACCGACTTCAAATACAACACCTCAGCAGTCGTTAATTCCGACACGCTGTCAGCTGAAAGCCTTTCGCTGTAAGATCGTGTAGTGACGGCGTCAAAGTAGGGAAGACTTAACTTCAGTCATAACTGCTATGAACGGCCTGTTGGAAAAAAAAGGGAAGGAAGGACTATGATGGCCCTGTTTTGGAAGGCAGTGAACGGTAATTTAAAATGACAGACGCTGTCACTACCCACTAACCGAGTTAACTTTACTTTAAATCAAAAGGACTCCGGAGAAAAAATCCACATAAAAAATGCTTTTCACCAACTTTGCCATTGCCATTGGACACAAAACCAATTGGACAAAAATAAACATTGTGAAGACTCATACGAAAGGCAAGGACACATGTCCGTGTTGTTTTTGATAAATAAACCCTTATGATCGAATTATGATCGAATCGGACTGGATTGGACTATATTATGTTGCATTGCATGGTACTGTCTTGACGTATTGTATTCATTTGTATTGTATTGTATTGTATCGAATTGTATTACATTGCATTGCATTGCATTGCATTGTATTGTATTGTATTGTATTGTATTGTATTGTATTGTATTGTATTGTATTGTGTTGTATTGTATTGTATTGTACAGCATTGTACTGCATTGCATTGCATTGCATTGCATTGTACTGTACTGTACTGTACTGTACTGTATTGTATTGTATTGTATTGTATTGTATTGTATTGTATTGTATTGTATTGTATTGTATTGTATTGTATTGCATGGTATTGCATGGTATTGTATTGTATAACCGGCACGGCCTAGTGGTAAGGCGTCCGCCCCGTGATCGGGAGGTCGTGGGTTCGAACCCCGGCCGGGTCATACCTAAGACTTTAAAATTGGCAATCTACGGTGGCTGCTCCGCCTGGCGTCTGGCATTATGGGGTTAGTGCTAGGACTGGTTGGTCCGGTGTCAGAATAATGTGACTGGGTGAGACATGTAGCCTGTGCTGCGACTTCTGTCTTGTGTGTGGCGCACGTTATATGTCAAAGCAGCACCGCCCTGATATGGCCCTTCGTGGTCGGCTGGGCGTTAAGCAAACAAACAAACAAACAAAAAATTGTATTGTATTGTATTGTATTGCATTGCATTGTATTGTATTGTATTGTATTGTCTCACGTCTTTCTATTGGTGTGTGAATTTCCTCGTGTTTTGCAAGGGTTTTTGTTTTTACTTTCCTTCGTTCGATCGTTAAGTCTTTCACTCGTTTCTATCTGTTTTACATTTTAATCTCCAAAAAAATTTCGGTCTGTTTCTTAGCATTGGTAATTTAAGCTAATGCAATGGACTTTCTGAATTATTTCTTATGACAAAGTCCCTCATTATTTTTCCACAAGTAAAACTGGCAAATTTATGAGAGCAGAAATGAACTATAATAAATTTGCCAGAGAATTATTTTCAGCAACGCATCACCCTTCAATTACACAATAAGCCGCCAAAATGTAACATCTCGTCATGACTAATACGACTGATATTTGCTGCGAATAAAGCATGACACAGGCATACCAGAAAACAGAACAGATTAATGATGACACCTTTGCAGTTTAAAAGATTAATAGCAGGCCTGCGTGCATTGACGGATTTTTCGGCCGTGTAACTGAGCTACATGCACACTGTCACTGAAGACAAACCCCTCCAGCGTAATGACTCACGGTGCAAGAAAAAAGATGTATATGCGACATTGTGTTTCAGTCACAACAATTCATGCATGTGGAATTTTATTTCATAAATATTCATGAACACTCGGAGGATGTTATCGTTCTTCCAAGAAAGCATTGTGAAGGCGATGTCTTAGCAGGATACAGATTAATTAGAATTGCATTTTGGGGAAATGACAAATGAAAATAAAAGGCGGAGCAGATACAAACAATCATGGGAAAAGAAATTCAAAGACGTCTGGATACAATTGCGAAATGTACATAACTCCATCAATCTAAAAACAAAAACAAATTTACAGATAATCGCAGTGGGAGGTACTGAAGCAGACATTCAACAAAAAAAATCCCCTTTTCTTCCTGTTTTAAAACAGTAAAGTTGATATATTCTTAATCGAATTTAGACGAGAAGGACAAAATACAGAGTGGTTTTATTTTATTTGATTTGATTTTTGAATGTTTTTCCACACAAAAACTTAAAGCTACGGTCGGCATCATGGCTATTCGTGTAATGTTTTATTTGATTGGGCCGCGTAATATAAGCGTTCGCTTGAGTTCGTGACCCAGCAGAGATGATAGTTCCTGTCCCACGTGGTGAACCCAATTAGGGACTAGCTTAAGTTATTTGCTATCGTGACCCAATTGCTTTCTTCCCATTTTATATTCAGCTGAATGAAATCTTGTTTCAACCAATCAGTGGACAAAACTGCGGGGCAGAGTTCAGACTTTCCACAACGGGTATTGGCCACGTGTCCTTGCCAGTAGCAGCCCTGCCAGAGCGCGGCGACAATGAGTGAATGTATTAAGCCTCCGTGACATGTGACACGTGTCGTCCCGCCAGCTAACGAGGTGTAATGGGCGGGGATAATGTGCCCCTAACATTTGCATCTTCATGTCACCGCTCTTTCTCCGCCATTTGTCTCTTTCTGACCGCCAACTGACGTCACATCCTGTCCGGATGTCGTTGAGTGTAGACCGGTTTAATACAGCGGAACTGGTTACGAAGATACGTTGTGTGAAAATCATTGTTTTAGCGCAGGTTACAAGTTATCATGACTGTGTTCGGATTTCACCACACAGAACTCTCCCTCCCCCACCGCACTGCCTGCCCCCCTCCCCCCCCCCCCCACCGCCTCCATCCAGTCAATTTTGTTTCTTCTGTTTTTCTTTTCTTCTTCCTTTCATTCCAGGGCCGGACCAAATGAGTTGTAAGGGGGGGGGTTCCTCCTTTTTTGGGGGGGCAAATCAGCGAAGTGGCGAAGCCACAAGCGCGCGCCTGCAAAGCAGGCGCGGAAAATTTTTGAAAAACGGTTAAAATCTGTGCAATCTGGTGCATTCTGGGCCTTGTTTTGAGGGTTATGAGCAGCATTGTTTTGGTGCTAAAACTAGTAAAAAGAAAAAACACTCAAAGCAAGGTACATGCTTTTTCCAGGGGTGGGGTTCCGGAACCCCTGGAACCCCCCCCTGGGTCCGGCCCTGCATTCTACTTTGTTCACACCTTCACTGTTCCCTTTATCCCTTTTATCTCCTTTAGCTATTTTAATTTCTTGGAATTGTCCATTTGTCACAAAGTACAAGTACAATAATATAAACTAGTCTTTTCACTAGGGACCATCAGAAGTATGTTTCCTAGAATCACGATCACAAACTGTAACTTGGTGTTGTTCCACACGAATATGTTGTTGTAATGTGCAAAAGTGGTCCGGCCTGAGTACAAAATTTGTTGAAGTAAGACAATAAGATATCACAATTAAGAGGACAAATGGGAAACGAGAGAAGCTGAAAACGGTGGGGGGAAGGGGTGGGGGGGGGGGGAGGGGGGAGAAAGATGGTGCACGATGAAAGTCTCTTGACCATGTCAATGCTTGTTATTCGCCCAGGTGCCAGGAGATTGGTTCCGCGTAACTCTCATTTACTCTTGTTGCACGTCGTATGCATCTAGCGCGCTTACGTCTTTGTTTTTCAGATCCGAGCTACAGTGATTACTCTGATGTGTTGCTGCTAATGGGTAGAAAGCTGAGAACATCCGGTTACCACCACCCCTCACCCCCCAACCCTACCCCACCCCACTGCCCGTCCTCATTTTAAAAAAAACTTGAATGTTCTCAATAATTTGAAAGAAATGTTCACAAAGGACGAGCCGATTCGAGCTGGCAAGTACATCCCCATCCAACCAGAGGAACATCCTGAATCAGTCGGTATTTTGCCGGGTGAGAAAAAGAGCCGGGAGGGAAACACCATCAGGTCACAAGAGGCGGCGGAAAGACAATTAGCGAAGAAGACCAAGTGTGCTGTACATTCCGGCTGACAAATCAACCAGCTTCCAGATTTGTTGTTCTTTACCTACTTCTGCGATCCACATGAATAGGGACCAAACCACCATTCGGCATTCACATGGAAACAGCGCAGGGTGGGTTTATTGATGAAGGTAGATGGGGTGAGAGGGGAGGTGGAATAATTGCTGCCACATTGCAACAAGTTGCCCTTTTCTCGGCTTTATGCACAAAGTGCGGCACGGAAACCGCTGCTACCGGCTGTGTTTAAATGGGCGTTAATACAATACCTGTGCTAAAATGTACCTGAAAAAGAAGAGATAATACTTATCAAAATTAGATCTTACGCTTAACCGGCGAACAATACAATTTCCTGAATAACAAGATGACAAGTTGGGCCAAAAGGTGTCCATGGCTGCTCTACCATGTTAGATAGTTACTGAATAACAAGATGACAAGTTGGGCCAAAAGGTGTCCATGGCTGCTCTACCATGTTAGATAGTTACTGAATAACAAGATGACAAGTTGGGCCAAAAGGTGTCCATGGCTGCTCTACCATGTTAGATAGTTACTGAATAACAAGATGACAAGTTGGGCCAAAAGGTGTCCATGGCTGCTCTACCATGTTAGATAATCTTCAAGTAGGCCTAAGTTCTGTTGAATGACAGTAATTGGTGTTTTGAACTTAAAATGGCAGCCTGTGCTTTCTCCGGATACTATAGTTTTGCTACCCAAGAGCCCCTTTCATCAAAGTGTAGAGCTGGGGGAAAAGGAAAACAGAAAACCACTGCAGGTAAGGCTGAGCAACTGTACACTGAAAACCCGACCTGCCCACTTGACCTTTCGCCTGGCATGAAAGACGGCAGGAACCGATTCCTGCCTCGTGACTGTCAGTAATTCTGCCCCTGGGATCGTTCCACGAGGCGCTCGTAAGGATTGGAACTGGGCCCAGCATCAACAGTTTAACGGAGGATGTTGGGCCTGAGCCTGACATCCAAACTGATGGCGCTGCGACAGGGCACGGCACTTAATTCAGGATGTGACTTGTGACCTGACGGCAGTTCAGTTTGATTAAAGCTTGCACGTGTTGACCATCACCTGTAGTAAGAAGGATAGCTTCCGGCGTAAGGAAAACAAGCTATGTGCGATTGGGTTTATAAACAACGTAAAGGCAATTACCCCAGAATAGAAAAGACAAGCGTATTTCGATGTGTATTATTATTGGATTTGGAATTGTGTACAGAATAATTTATGTATTGTTTTTTGGGAGGCGCTCAGAACTGTTTTAAGATTTGCGCCATATAAATATCATCATTATTATCATTATCAAGTGTGACAGTACCCTCACACGATTCCCACCATTTTCAATGAAAAGACCAAACAAGACAGACAAGACCAGAAAAGACAAGTGTGATAGTTGACGATATTTTCTTAAGTTCTTCATTCTTTTGATATAAACAAGATATGCCCAAACAAGACATGACCAAACAAAACAAGACAAGACAAGTTCAAAGTTGACAATGTACTCACAGGGTCTTATCTTTTTTAATGAAAAGACACGACTTGAACAAACAAGACCAGTCAAAACAAAACAAGACAAGACCAGACCAGACCAGACCAGACAAGACAACCAGACCAGACAAGTGTGATAGTAGACAGAATTCTCACATGATCCTCATCCTTTTCAATGACAAGACAAGACAAGACAAGACAAGACAAGACAAGACAAGACAAGACGAGACAATCAAGACAAGACAAGCGTGATTATAAGACAATAATACTCACAGGATCTCCATCCTTTTTAGATGTCTGATGGCTTCATCCGCCACACACGTGATCTGGTTGTGGTCTAATTGCCTGCAACACGATCAATCAACCAATCAGTCAATCAAGCAATCAAGCAATCAATCGCTTAATTAATCAATCAATCAATCAACCAACAAACCAATCAATCAATCAATCAATCAATCAATCAATCAATCAATTAATCAATCAATCAATCAACCAATCAACCATCTCCTCCCTCGCCCAGGTATTCACCAGCATGTACTTTAGTGAATGCGTTACAGTGACAATACACAGCGGTTTCTAATCGCTCTCACTGTGAGAAATGTGAGACCTGATATTTGAATTTTAAAAGAAATGTTCAATAACTCCATGTGGCAAGGACTGACTAGTCGAGTAAGTCGACATGCGGAAGTCGGATTTTGACTTGGAAAAGTAGAAGCACACAGCAACAACTTAACTTCAAATCACAATAATTTCGCAAATCCTTAAATCATAGAATTCTTTTGGGTAAATCCCACAGAGAAAGACAAGATCACAGCCACGACGTTAATGTCCAAAGCCCTCAACTTTGAGACCGTGTCTTGTTTTGGTATCAGCACTGCTCATAACACTCCCCCCCCTCCACCCTCATCTCAACACGCCCTCTCACGAGAAGAGGTGTGTGGGCCACAAACCGGGACCATATGGACCTGGCAGAGAAAAACAAGGGTCGGCACTCAGGCATCGGCCATTTGCCCATCAGACTCTTGTCACAATAAAGGCTTGCCTCGTGGCGAAAGCCAGGTACAGTAGCAGACTGACTAATCGAGTTTTAACACTCCTCCAAGGATCGTTCAGCTACTGTTGGAACGACTCACTGTCTCTGTATCCATTCTTCTGTTTCTGCTCTTTCGTTCTTTCCTTTTCAACAAGTGCGCTGAACAGGTGTTTGTTTGAGGGTGGGTTGGTTGGTTGGGTGGCCGAGTGGTAACGCACTTGCGCTCGGAAGCGAGAGGTTGCGTGTTCAGGCCTGGGTCAGGCCGCAATTTTCTCCCCCCTTTCCTAACCTAGGTGGTGGGTTCAAGTGCTAGTCTTTCGGATGAGACGAAAAACCGAGGTCCCTTCGTGTACACTACATTGGGGTGTGCACGTTAAAGATCCCACGATTGACAAAAGGGTCTTTCCTGGCAAAATTGTATAGGCATAGATAAAAATGTCCATCAAATACCCGTGGGACTTGGAATAAAGTAAAAAAATTCCATCTCACACAGCATTAAGTCTCAGGAAACATGAATACACGCATGCAGAAAAAAAATATGGGTAGCGCCGTATGTATGGCAGCTCGCTTTCCCCAGGGAGAAAGCAGCCCGAATTTCCATGAGGGTAACCTCATTGGACTGTAAATCTTATCCAATCCAATCCAATCCTGGTTGGTTAGCTGTCTTGTCTGTTTCCAAGCCTCACTGGATTATCAGGGCAGCATGCACTGTTGCGAGCATTTCAAAGCATCCACGTCCATCTCTCATCTCCAGCACTCAATCCCGGGCCATGGGCAGCCACTCTACGTCGTCAAAAGTTCTGACAGGCATCGCTGTTCTGACTGATTGACAGGCCGTCACACCTCTTGGTACCAGACACTGAGCAAGATGGGTTCCAACATGACATCAACTCTAGGACTAAACTCTAAACAAGATGGGTTTTCCACACTACATCGACTCTAAGACTTAACTTTAAACTTGATGGGTTCCAACACGACAGCGACTCCAGGACTAAACTCTGAGCAAGATGTGTTCCAGCAGGACAGCGACTCGAAAGACTGAGCTACAAAGATCACGGGAAGATCTGAACACAACATGTCCAGAATCTGCAAGCCGCCGAGAACAGGAATGGAAAGCATAAACGAGCAAGGTTCTGCGGTTTCAGTTGGACTTGTCGAAATCAACAGTCCAGAATATTGAGACAGTGTCACAACCCCAGAGGTCAGGTAATCCGAGCCATGAGATCCGGACAGACAATCATGAAGAGTTAGAGAATCCAGACATTTCACCCTGACGCAACAGACAATCACAAAGAGCTAGAGAATCCAGACATTTCACTCTGACGCAACAGACAATCATAAAGAGTTAGAGAATCCAGACATTTCACCCTGACGCAACAGACAATCATAAAGAGTTAGAGAATCCAGACATTTCACCCTGACGCAACAGACAATCATAAAGAGTTAGAGAATCCAGACATGTCACTCTGACGCAACAGACAATCATAAAGAGTTAGAGAATCCAGACATTTCACTCTGACGCAACAGACAATCATAAAGAGTTAGAGAATCCAGACATTTCACTCTGACGCAACAGACAATCATAAAGAGTTAGAGAATCCAGACATGTCACTCTGACGCAACAGACAATCATAAAGAGTTAGAGAATCCAGACATTTCACCCTGACGCAACAGACAATCAAGAAGATTAAAATAGGAATTTGTGAAGAATACATAGACAAAAACAGAAGCGAACACGTAGAAATTCCATAAAGTTCAGACACATAATAATGTTCTCAGGAAAAAAGAGTTACCCTCAAGGAGAGGAGGGGAGACAGGGGGGAGGGGCAGGGGAGTGGGACTGGAGGGCAAAAGGAGGGTAAAGGACGAACGGAGACAGTCCTACCGGTTGGAACACCGTCCAAATGTCTGTAGGGCTACACAAGTCTTGCACACACCCTCAGTCCCCTCCATAAAAACACCAACACAAAAACCCCACAAACACACGTCCTTGATCAACGAAAAGGACCTCCACGCAGACACACAGACGAGGAAATGGAGATGTAAGCATAAGCGTCAGCCACACGCACAACACCAGCCATCATCAAAAGAGCCGGAAAAGAGGGTTCTGCTCACCCTGATACGCTTGTGATAATGATATTACGATCAAGAGCGAGGGAAAACACAGAGAGAAAGAGTACACCGCTTACAACATCCAGCTCTAGTGCTCCCGCATGGCAGAGACGGGTGGAGATGTATTCATGACATGTGGGCAAGAGGCTTCCCTGTGTCACATCTGTAGCCTCTTCTCGGCTTGTTTGGCCTTGCTCCTGCCAGGCATTTTCCTCCTAAATCATTGTGTGTGTGTGTGTGTGTGTGTGTGTGTGTGTGTGTGTGTGTGTATGTTAGTGTGTGTGTGTGTAAGTGTGTATGTTAGTGTGAGTGCGTGCGTGCGCGATTGAGTACGTGAGTGAAGGCGTGCGTGCGTGGGGTGTGTGCTTGTCTGTGTGGCTGTGTGCCCTCGTGCGCATACGTGTTTGTCCTTGTGTGTGCCTGTCTGTGACAGTTTTTAGTATTCCCCAAAAGTTATCTTAGGGCGGACTGAAGTACGGAATCAAGAAAGGTCAGACTGACAGACATACAGCCACAGGCAGACAAACAGGCAAGGAGAAACAGCGAGTACTAATAATACACGAACAAAACAGGACGTACAAAGTTGACGCACATTTAACATACATGTACTTACACATTTTTTAGAATGTCAGAGCTTTTCAACGTCTTGCGACCGATGTTCTTCAGCAGGTTGTAGCTCAGATCTCTGCAACAGAGAAACGACAAAAACAACGTCAGCATAACGTCACTGCAACGACAAAAACAACGTCAGCATAACGTCACTGCAACGACAAAAACAACGTCAGCATAACGTCACTGTAACGACAAAAACAACGCCAGCATAACGTCACTGCAACGACAAAAACAACGCCAGCATAACGTCACTGCAGCGACAAAAACAACGCCGGCATAACGTCACTGCAGCGACAAAAACTACGCCAGCATAACGTCACTGCAACGACAAAAACAACGCCAGCATAACGTCACTGCAACGACAAAAACAACGCCAGCATAACGTCACTGCAGCGACAAAAGCTACGCCAGTATAACGTCACTGCAACAACAAAAACAACGCCAGCATAACGTCACTGCAACGACAAAAACAACGCCAGTATTACTTCACTGCCACATTTTTCACACAACGTCTTACCTACTCGTATCTACCTCATTTAGATACACGCGTATCTAAATCAAGGTGGCACAGGTAACAGTTTTTGCAATTTGGGATCCATTTTTGCGGCAGAAACCGGCTTCTCCAAAGGCACTGAATGTCTTCATACACACGTATCCCACCCCAGTTGTGACAGGTAGGGCACTCAACGCGCAAGTTCGTCAAAACAAAAGACGACATGTATTTGAGCTTGCAGTATGCGGTACCAGTCAAAACAAAGGGGCTGTTCTTTATGCCTTCAGTGCCAGCCGCAGGTCACAACAACGGTTGTGTGTTGTGCCTGCCTGTCCCGTCAAACAACAACAGAGCATGATGTGTGAATCCTGCAGTTGTAGGATCTGCTTTACACAGCTCGACGTTCAGGTACTTACTACCCCCATGATGAGAATACAGGTGTAAACCATGGTTGTAGTGAGTACAAATGTGTGTGTGTGTGTGTGTGTGTGTGTGTCAGTGTGTGACAGTGTGTGTGTGTGTGCGTGCGTGCGTGCGTGCGTGTGTGTGAGATAGAGAGAGAGAGAGGTGGTGGAAGGGGGGAGGGGGGAGAGGGGCGAAGTTTGATCGAGAATTGAACAGAGCTTCAAGGACGAAGTTTTAAAGCTTGGCCTAATCTATGTACGTGTCAACAATGCAGAAACGTATGTACAACACAATTGTGTTTGTGTGTGTGGGAGGGGGTGCGTGCGTGCGTGCGTGCGTCTGTCTGTCTGTCGGTCTGTCTGACCACTTCTGCAAACGCCCACAGCACACACTGACAGGCAAACGCCCACAGCACACACTGACAGGCAAACGCCCACAGCACACACTGACAGGCAAAAGCGTCATGCAACAAAACAGTCCTAACCAAGAACAGTTCTCATCAAAGGATCTACAAAATCGAGGGGGCGTCAGGCAGGTGAGAAGATGAAAGCCAAAAGGCCGCTGTTATCACCTATCACCGGATCATTATCCTCGAGGGCCCTTGTGACGTTTTCATCTTTCGCCGTGTTGATATTTCACTACACGGCCTCGTTGATCTAGTATAAACTCTACACTGAACAAACAAAAAAAACACCCTTCGATATTACTGATGAGCGACCTTGTGTACCTTACATTCATGGGGCCAAATTTGTCCAACCAATTTGTTTTATTTAACTTAGAAATTTGATTCATCCTAAAATGTTTTCCTTCTTACTCAAGGGACGTAACCACTCAGTACACGTTTTCGAAGAATTCGATTTTGGGGGTGAAATCTATTAAATTTTACCACCAATTTTCTTCACATGCAAGAAACTGACATGCTTTTCGTCCATAAATAATTTCACTTCTTAATTTTACCAGGAAACAACATTTCAGTCTTGAGTATATGTCGAGGGGGAAATATGTACACAGGCGAAAGATGAAATCGTGACACCCTCTCCCCCACTCCATCAATCAGCGCGACAAGATACTATATGATGTCGTCGTCTGCTCTATTATCACGGCCACGTCAGTGCAGACTGGCCAGATAACGTTTATAAACAAATGCAGATAATAACCAGCAGGTCAACCTTTTTTCTTTGAAGCTCGCACTTCCCTCAGCAGCGTCAATCGGGCAGTTAATCAACGGATCGAATCTAAATTTTGCGGTCTAATGTGTGTCACCAAGATCGTGCCTGTTAGTGTTACGACTGTGTCAAAAAGTCACAAACAGGAAGAAACGATATACAGCTAGATGGCAAACGGTATGGAGAAATGCTCAGACGCTTTTTAATTGCGTCTTTGTCTTTCTAAACATGTTATTTTGGAGAAGAAAAAGAAAATGCACTTGTGATTAGATAACATGTGTTTATATATATATATCACGCTCGTACCATGAACAACTCATGCATTCCTGACTAATTGTAACGACAAGTGCACAGCAGCACACTCACACTGAGTTGACGATCTACACGACTGACATCAGGTAATAATACAGCATCGTCACTGGCCTGGTTTCACGTGTGTTACTGTTGACCCCCCCACCCCAACTCTACCCCCTACCCTTCTACAAATGACACACGGGTAACCTCAGACAAATGATCAAACGGGTAGAAAACCTAGGTAATTATATAACCATTTTAAGTCAGGTGTCTCGCCTTCAGGACTTCAAAGCGCTGGCTTCTTACCCAACCGGTAGTTGTTTGACAATCAGTGGATAAAATGCAGCTTTTAATAACAGAGTGAGGATCATCCCCCAATCCACCTCTGTCAGGCACGTTAAAGATACTGGGTGTTGTTTGCCTTTGAGTAGTTCTGTTTTAACCACATATGACAAACGAAAGCTGCAACAAACAGCACCCCCTTCCCCCCCCCCCCCCCCCAAAAAAAGGATGGGTTACAAAAGGTGATTGTACTCCCTGAATGACTTGCTTCCTTACTCGCTTGCTCGCTTGCTTCGTGCATGTTTTTGTTTTTCTTTTTGCATACATAGTACCGGTTAAAAATACGTTCAATTCAATCAATCAATCAATCAATATGAGGCTTATATCGCACGTATTCCGTGGGTACAGTTCTAAGCGCAGGGATTTATTTTTATATATATATATTTATTTTTTATTTTTTATGTTTTTGTAGAAGTGTTGTAACAGACGAGACGTCAAAGAAGTGTGGTCACTGAATGGTTAAGGACTTATCCATTTGAACAGCTGAACCGTTCCATCCGCCTTACAAGCGCCTGTTTTTCTTCTCTTTCAGTTTTGGACCCACAATCCGAGTTTGGCACTGCCTACTGGCGGTGGCGATAATTATTAAACTCAACAGGGTCAAATATGATACTGTGCATGGAGTAACAGAACGTGTACCGTGTATCAAAGAGTTCTGAAGATAGTGTGATCATCCTAAGACCTGTGACCTGTCGCGAAAAGACGTCAAGTCCAAGCGGTAGTGGTGATATCAGGCCCATCAGAGTCAAGTATGTTGCTGACCTGTCTATCAAGTGTGCAAGCCGCTGAATGGTTGGTGTGTGTGCACGGATTATCTGTTTGCCGTGCTAACGACACACGACGTTAGATGGCTTATCGCACGTCGCGCTTTGAAGCCCGCCATCCGTCTTGTGGACTATAATTATCCTCCACTGAGCGATGTGTTAACACCGCTGTAATATATACTAGTGGTAACGAGGCAGATGAGGAGGGATGAAACATTAGTGTCCTTTTGTAAAACAAATTGGCTATGACATAAAACATACATATGACATAAGACATCGGAGTCATATACGCTTTAATGCACGCATTCGTTTTCATAAGGGGCTCCGCTCACATATGTAACTTCAGCAGGACCGACGACGCACTGCAGATTATCCCAGCCCGCTACACGTTGCATGAAAGCAAAACAGGCCAAGTACTCGTCATAATTCCTATCGCGGCATAAATAATATGCAGTGCGTCGTCTGTGCCGCTGAAACTGCGCAGGTATATTCTGCCCATAAGACGCAAGCGTGTTTGTTGTCCATACAATACACACTGTTGCATGCAAATGTGGCTTCATTATTATGATGAATTGATAGAATATATTGTAAAATACTCCGGGTGTCGGTCGGGGTCACAGGGAAACGCATGCAGGAAATCAACGTTAAGGTTGTATAAGCATGTAGTGTGCGCGCAATGAATGAGAGAGAGAGAGAGAGAGAGAGAGAGAGAGAGAGAGAGAGAGAGAGAGAGAGAGAGAGAGAGAGAGAGCGAGAGAGAGAGAGAGAGAGACAGAGAGAGAGAGAGAGAGACAGAGAGAGAGAGAGAGAGAGAGAGAGAGAGAAAGAGAGAGAGGGAGAGAAAGAGGGAGAGAGAGAATGAGAGAGAGAGAAAGAGAGAGAGAGAGGAAGAGAAAGAGCCAGAGGGAGAGAGAGAGAGTGTATGTGTGTGTGTGTTGGGGGGGGGGGGGGGGGGCAGACAAACAGTGAACGATTGACAAAGAAAAAGAGACTTGCACAGTGGCAAGCAGACAGACAGACAAGCACCTTGCAGGCAGAACACCAATCACCGACACCCTCCCCCCCCCCCCTCCCTCACCCCCGACTCACACACAACAGAACACACACAGACCCCCAACAACACTTAGGTTCAAGAAGTAAAAAAAGACAAGGTACAACAACAAAAAAAAGAGAGATAAAAACAAACCTAAAGAAGCAATATTTTGCGAAACGTTCTTTTCAAGCGGAGGTGCCAAAAGGCGTGCGAGGGGCAGTCAGTCTAGTCGCTCCTTGCATTAAAAGCCTATCCATTGCGGACCTGGGCGCGCTGTTTTGTGTCGTGGCACGCAGCTGACGCAGCTGGCGACACTCCACCAGCACGAGTCGCAGCAGCTTAGCTACCCCAGAATGGACTTTCATAAAGCTCATAATGATAGCCTCTACCCGGGGTGTGTGTGTACACCCAGGCGTCTTACCCCCTAACACCCCTTATGGGCAGAATATACCCGCGCAGAGTCAGCGGCACAGACGACGCACTGCATATTATTTATGCTGCGTTGGGGATTATGACGAGAACTTGGCC